>NW_019392830.1:0-213171 GCF_000648675.2 Cimex lectularius | reverse complement strand
CTGCTAATTGGAACGTCGCGTTGGCGGAGGTATCAGCGGGTTCACTTTGGCAATTCATGTCGAGAGACGTGGTTGTAGAAATCCTTCAACCTGATGATGAGCTAAAAGGCTCGAAATCCGGATCGTTGCAAAACAACTTACTGTGAGTAGGAACTATCTTTTTAAAAAAAGTTGAGTTTTTCAAAGTGGTTTAACCCCTCGTCGACGAAACCCAACGTCTAGTTAGACGTTAACCAATCCTGCATCATAGTAATTGCTTTATTTTAATTTTTTCTAGACTGTAATCCTTATCAGTTAAGATTTCACCAAAACTACAAGATACAACACGTTTATTTTCATCTCATAAACTTTAGGATGTTTTTGTCTGTTAGTAATTCATGAAAGCATTGGAAAATCAGAAGAATCATGGGCAAACCTAGAATTTTCTATTCTAAGTGGCTAAAATTGTTTTCTCTTTGCAGCCAATCGTTAAGCCAGTTTTCCCAGATGTTATTTTAGATACATGAAAGTTTTCACCACGAGCTCTGTCACTCTGTGGCTTTCTGTGACTGCTCATTGGGCTGCCTTGTCATCAAGAACATTACCACTAAAGCTATTAATAGATTCAAAAGGGACATTGTTTACTTGAAGTTTTACTAGGATGGATTTTCTGGATTTCACTATTATGGAAAAATAGTTTTTATATGGCAAACAGACTAGCTCAAGAATCTATGCACATTAGTGACTAAAAGATAAACATATTTTGATTGTAATATTAATTTAGGTAAAAATAAATTATAATTGCAAAACAAATTTGTACATAAATAAATTACATTAAAATTAAAGCCAATGGTACATAATTGATAATTCATAATTCTCTTAGTTTAGATTGCAATATTTTTACAAATAATTTCATTCAAAACAACACCTATCTGCGAATTTCCGATTTTTTCGTAATCTAACTCTAATAAAAAACCTATTATTTAAAGATCGTTTAAATGCCAAGTTTGTTATTTTTTGTAGAGAAAACATTTACATACAATATATACATAAAGCGAGGTACTAATAATATATTAACAGTTGCAGGGTTTTTTTATAGGTTGTTTGTTTTGACTTCTTCTTTTTCTTTACTCTTTTCTTTTTTTTCACCTGAAAATCAAACATATTATATTTAATAAAAAAAATTAAGTTCATTAGACAACATATCGTACTCACTTTGAGACCGTTTCGCTTTCCATGAGACCGTTTCGTCAACAGATGGGGCCGTGAGGTCGTTCCAGGGTTGGACTTCACCAGAACCGAATATTACGTAGAAAATATTAGTACCGACGACCACAGCGAATGAAATCCAGAAAACCTTTCTCCATTCCAGCAAAGTCGACTGAAATCAACGAACATTTCAGTAAGGGTACAAATTTAAATATTATGATTATTTGTACATTTGGCGTCAAGTAGCCGATGAGAGTGGGCGTGATGATCCCAGATATCGCTCCGATGCCGTTTACAAGAGCCATCAGAGTCCCGGCATAGTTCGGAGATAGATCGAGCGCGTTCACCTTCAGACTCGGGTAGAAAAAGCCCATGAAAGCCATGCCTACGGTGAAGAAAGTGGCGACGGCGACTTTGTTACAGCCGGCGTACGAGGCCGCAACAACGCCAAGGCCGGGTCCGACGGATGCTATCGTGGTAAACACCTTTCTGATCATTCCCAACCCCATGCATTTCCTCCGAAGGAGATAGTCGCAGAGCCAACCTGAACCGATAGCGGTAAACCACATGACCAAGAACGGTAGCGCGCTGAGAAAGCCGTTCTGAAATAAAACAACATTTCATAACCAATTGTCTACTGATTTTGATACGATCACTCACTCTTTCCGAAAATAACTAAACACAATAACATCAAAAAGATCTAAAATGATGGCATGATAGAATGTTTTTAATTTCCAGTACATTAAAACTACATCCATTGGGAGAACACCATAATTATCTTGGTTTGGATAAGGGCTCACTTAGCAGACGTCAATAAGGAGGCCGATATATTGGCCAAGGAAAGTTCCATCAGGACATCAAGCCAAACCATTTTGCCACCAAGTTCTAAAGGAAAATAATTGCTCGTTGGTAGTAAAGTGCAGGGCTATTTGGGATTGAGTGAAGTCCCAGTCAGACATTGGCTACCAGTATTGGAATAAGGGCAACAAAGAGACCGATAAATTTGGCAAGTAAAGTTCGTTAAGGACCCCATGCATACCCTTTTTTACCATTTTGCAGCATACCAAATTGACAAAAACAATCCAGCAGAAAATGAGTTAAGGACAAGTCAAGATAGAAACAAGCGAAAAAGGTCGTCAAAAGACCATCGCAAAAATTATCGGAGAATTTTTAAAACTAGTAAGACGTAAATGGATCCCAGCTAATTACACACTCTATCTAGATGGCTCCAAGACCGAATATGGGTTAAAGCCGGTATCTTGTCTTTCGGGCTTAGACTGTGGCTGTAGAACACTGTTCAAGGCTGGGTATACACAACAAAAGAATAGCGAACTACTCGGACGTCCAGGCGTCCTTAAGACAACTAACATATCGGTAGTAATGCTAGTATCAAGGGAACTAAACTAAGGACTTGGAATCATATAACCCTTGGAAAATGTGCCACTGTCTTTACGACACAGAATTGAACACTGGGCAGACAGATCAAAAGGCTGAGTCAAAACAAAATCCCTCTACCCTGACAGTCAGTTAGTAAAGTCTATTAGCATTTGGGATTGAATCCAGTTGTCAGCCATTGGGTCTGCCCTGAACCTTTGTGAGGCTTACTAAATTGGCAAAAACATAAATCCATCATAGATTAAGAATAAGTCATCGGTTCAATAATCCATTACACCATTACAAAAGCTAACGGCAAAAATCTAGACCTAGCATGTGGTAGGACTAGACACCAGGACAAGCTTGTGCAGTTATTGCCCAGAGGAAGAAGAAGCCGTTCTATATTGGTGCAATGTGACTGAGATTCTTACTCCAGCCAGAAAAAAATTACCACACTAAGCGTTGCACATCTGGTGAAAATGAATATTTACGTTTATGTGGATAGTTTTGTTGGATTAAATAGAGTCGTTAAGTCCGTATCGGTTTCACTGAGCTATTATCAAATGTTTTAATTTGTGAGATGTCGTCAGAACGTTCATCAAGAAGTGGTGAATTAGCTCTGAACCATACCATAACCTGTTGACGTTTTATCTCTACGCACATTGTCCGCAGTTGGGAGGTTGATTATTTGAGTAAACTGGAAGGGATTGAAGGTTATTTGAGTGGATTTTTCTCGGGTCAACCTTCTGTCATTTTCATATTAAGACTCCAGCACTGTAATGGGATTCTGAAGGTTTTGATTGGAAGGAAACAGCAAGATCTTATTGACAATTGTATCGTAAAACTCAAACACACAGTCATAAAACGGCAGCAGTCAAATGCATGACATACTAAAAATAGTATCATTAACCAATGGCAAAAATAAACACAGTTGTTAAATAGTAAAAAGTCTAAAAACCGTTAAACGTACTTGAGCAATTGAAAACTTCATGACTGACTTCATGTATTTAGGGAGGTCTGCAGCTATAGTGAAGAGGGCCCAGTCGTGTCCGATCTGGCCTACTATCAGTGCCCATAGAGGTAGAGACATTGCCATTGATAGCCATGGAGTCGGTCCTAAGTTCTATAAACAAATTTCAATAATTAGATCAGATCTTTTTTTCTTATTTTTTGACTTGCCTTTCGCCTTTTGAGACATCCCAGAGTCTCCTTGAGATAGTCCTTCTCTTCTTGCGTAATATAGGGATGAGAGTCTGGATCGCTGTAGACTGTTAAGCACCATAGGATGTACCAGAGGACTCCGAGTGTGCCGAATAAGTAGAAGACATTTGGCCATCCTCCATGCCAATATTTAAGCAACAGGCCAGTAAGTGCACTAGAGACTACTGTACCAATTTGGTTTCCTGAGAAAGACAATATAAGATCACTTTTAAAAATCAAAAAGGAAAGTAATTTTTCAAAAACAGGTTTAATCACTAATTACTGAAATATATAAGTTTAAGTTGAATCCTTACCTGCAAAAACCAAAGCTCCTAGTTTTCCTCTTTCCATCGGAGGAACCCACTGTGCAAGAATTGCGTTTAAAGCTGGAAATGTTGTCCCCTTTAAATAACAATAACATTTTAATTATCGTCTATATCTAAGCTGGAAAAAAAACACTTTCTTACTTCTCCAAGCCCTTCCATGAAACGGACGGCTATCATCCACTTCGGGCCGGCCTGTGCTGCAAGAGGGGTCAACAGAGTGAGCACGGCAGTGCCTAGTATCCCTAAGCCAACCGTGTGCTTACCGCCGAATCTAAAGTACCAAATTAAGTTTAAGATTGAATTTTTATTTTCCAGGTAAAGTAAGTAAAAGTAAATAAATTTCTGTCATGGAAGGTTTAAAGTTCAACTACCCTGAGTGTCCTGGTCAACCCATTTTACAATAGTTTTATGTTTTCGACTTTTTATCACTTAATACACGCACAGCTTTTACCTATCTGTTAGCCTGTCAGAATGGCCCTTTTCGGTATTGATTCAGAGTTTTTATTGGTATGTTGCAGGTTAGGGAGATAAGTAGGGAGAATCAATGAAAACAAACACGGATCTTTTACGGTATACAGATAGCTTAAAAATGAAAATAGGGCCTAAATATGAGCACTAAATGAACCACCGATTTTTCAAAACAAATTATAACGCTATGGAAACATAAGCGCATGTAATAAATAACTAAAATCTCAAGTTTGCAGCAGTGCCAGATATCCAGTCAACTCTTAAGGTCTCCTAGGCTACGATATCAACTACAAAACTAGAAAA
This sequence comes from Cimex lectularius, assembly GCF_000648675.2. Classification (NCBI taxonomy): domain Eukaryota; kingdom Metazoa; phylum Arthropoda; class Insecta; order Hemiptera; family Cimicidae; genus Cimex; species Cimex lectularius. Next base: position 208,312 of record NW_019392830.1, on the reverse strand, counting down.
ACAGAATATTTGTTCTTTATGCCTATGTCAATAATAATTAGTTTGCATGTCATATAACTGAGAAAAAAACAGTAAAAATAAATAAAAATCTTTCAAAAGTTTTATTGAGTTGTAAAATAATTCCGTATTATTTTTTCAATAATTCCATTTTATCCCATTTGTATTTTGAAGCAATGTTTGTTTATACACCCTCAAAAGGTGGTTTCTTTGTATGTTTCGTTCGAAATCTCGCATTTTTACAGGGTGTTTTGCTAATTTAAAATGAAGAAAAACGCATTTTCGTCATGTTTTGGTTTTCTTTAAGCCGCAGCTAGTACTGCAAAGAAAATTTGTAATGGACTCTGCGATGTCGCTTTAGGATAAACCACCATATATGATTTGCTCGGTTCAGAAGTGGAAATTTTCATTTTGATTCCGGAAGATCGCGCGCTGGTCGTCTTACGACCGTTGATGACGAAAAAAGTTTTCGTTACAAATAACCCACAATTAACGACAAGTAATATCAAAGGGGTTTGCAGCAGTGCCAGATATCCAGTCAACTCTAAAGGTCCCCTAGGCAAGATATCAACTCAAAACTAGTCTGGAACTGCTTAAATACCTTAAAAAACATCGATAAATAGTACAAAGCACTAGGTTCCAGATCAGAAATACTTTGGAGTAACGAGCCTGCAGAAAATCTAACAAAAAAAAATTGACCAGTTAGCACAGGACCATATCACAAAATTTCTCAAATGTAAACAAATTGCAATCAGATTAATTCAAATTTTAAAATATATATTCATTAACTAAAGAATAATGTAAATTTGTAAATAATTCTGATAAGTTGAACCTTTAAAATATAAAATTAATTAAATTTACTTTCAAGATTATTAAAATCTCAGTTCAAATATTGACCGTTTTCCTATTACATTCCAAAGTAAATACATTTATCTAAAGAAAAACAATCCAATGTCTAAATGAGAAAACCAAACAAATAAATAAACTAATATAAATGACAAAGTCTTAACATTTTACATTGTTTTCAAGGTTTTAAAAATTAAGCCAGGTATCTCATAATAAACAATATATTAGAATATATATGCATATTTAAATGATTGATCGTTACAAGTCGCTCTGGGAGACTAGCACGACTAAACGAGGCCATTTAGCATATATCAACTGATTGGACACGAATCCTTTCCTTCTAACTGGAATTTCTCTATTTTTTTCCCCCGAGGAAGAACCTTACTTAAAACACTAAAAACAGAAGAAACTTAAAGAGCGGTTGTAGGTTTCAGTGCAACGTAAAAATGAAACGAAACACAAAAACGAGTGACAATAGACATAGTGAACAACCAAATTATGTTGATTTTATCTTTTCTTTGTGCTTTTTCAATAGGTTAAAATTTCGTTTTATAACTTCTGTATTGTTGTTATTTTTTGTCTGTGTTTAATGTAGATATCCAATTTTTGTTGTGTTCGCTATGTTTATTGTTTCTTCTTTATGTTATTGTTTCATATTTCTTTGTTTTTGTTCGTTTTATTAGGCTAAAGTTGGGAAATAAATTTTAGCCAGGATAATAAATTGAATTACTAGATTAACCACATTCCCTCTTTTTCACACCGTCACAATATATATATTTAGCATAAAAGTTCTGCATTTGGTTTGATATAATTAAAAAAGGGTATATCTCTAGAAAGCTTATTGAACGAAAAAGTTATGAAATTCGCCAAAGTCTACCGTGAATTTTTCCAATGAGATTGCAAATTCAGTTGTTTTTATACAAATGTCAAATTTATCCAAAAGATTTAGTTTTTGATTAAAAACGTATTAAAATGCACGTTCTACAAGAGTGCCTTATTAAAGAAAATTGGACATTTTTAATTTTTTTTTTAATTTCCTCAAAAATGGATAATTAAAGCTACGATAAGCTTGTGTGTTAGGATAAGCTTATAAAATTAGGATAAGCTACGAGTAGTTTTGTGACAAATACCGTACAAAGTTGAAAAAAAATCTTGAATAATTGCAAAAGCATTGAAAATCGAACCATGATTTATATGAATTTTTTGTTCCATTTGAGGTGAAGAAGCAGCTGAACATTTGAGCATGAATAGCTAATCAGCCTGTATAATAAAATTTTGTTTAACATTTCTTTCTTTTTGTTCGTTCTATAGGGCTAAAGTTGGTAAATAAATTTTACCCAGGATAATAAGTCGAATTACTAGATAAACCACATTCACTCTTTTTCACACCGTCACAATTTTTTTTAGCGTAAAAGTTCTGCATTTGGTTTGATATAATTAAAAAAAGGGTATATCGCTGGAAAGCTTATTCCACGAAGAATTTATGAAATTCGCCAAGGTCTACCGTGTGTTTTTCTAATGAGGTTGATTTTTTTGAGCATAAAAGTTCTGCATTTGGTTTGAATAATTAAAAAAAGAGTATATCGCTGGAAAGCTTATTCCACGAAGAAGTTATGAAATTCGCCGAGGTCTACCTCGTATTTTTCTAATGAGGTTGATTTTTTTTTAGCATAAAAGTTCTGCATTTGGTTTGACATAATTAAAAAAAGGGTATATCGCTGGAAAGCTTATTCCACGAAGAATTTATGAAATTCGCCAAGGTCTACCGTGTATTTTTCTAATGAGGTTGATTTTTTTAGCATAAAAGTTCTGCATTTGGTTTGACATAATTAGAAAAAGGGTATATCGCTGGAAAGCTTATTCCACGAAGAATTTATTAAATTCGCCAAGGTCTACCGTGTATTTTTGTAATGAGGTTGATTTTTTTTTAGCATAAAAGTTCTGCATTTGGTTTGACATAATTAAAAAAAAAGGGTATATGGCTGGAAAGCTTATTCCACGAAGAATTTATTAAATTCGCCAAGGTCTACCGTGTATTTTTGTAATGAGGTTGATTTTTTTTTTAGCATAAAAGTTCTGCATTTGGTTTGACATAATTAAAAAAAGGGTATATCGCTGGAAAGCTTATTCCACGAAGACGTTATGAAATTCGCCAAGTGTATTTTTCCAATGTGTTTGAATTATTGTTTTACAAATATTAAATTTATCCAAAACATTTAGTTTTTTTTAACAGAGAAAAATTAAATTGCACATTCTACAAGCATACCTTATTAAAGAAAATTGGACACTTTTAAATTTTTTTCCTCAAAAATAAATAGTTCAATAAATTGAACGATGATTTATATGAACTTTTTTCTTCCATTTGCGGTGAAGAAGCATCTGACGAACTTTTTAGCATGAATAGCCAATCAACCTGTATAATAAAATTATTTTACAACATAAATAAGGAAATGAATACGCAAGTGTGTTTATTTCCATTTTTTCCTAGAAATATTTTAAAATAATCATTTTACATTATTTTCAAGATTATTAAAATTAAACCAGATATGTAATAATAAAGAATATATTATACTATTTACGCAATTTTAATGGATTGATCGTTACAAGACGTTCTGGGAGACATGACCAGCGAGACTAAGCTACGTTAGTAAACTTAACTGGTTCTGGGACTTAGGCCTTTTCGTGTAACTGAAATCTCCCTAATCTACTACTTTTTCAGTAAAACAACCCCTAATTAAAACACTGGAAAAAGTAAATAGTCAATTAATGATATTACTCATCACTAAACGCAAATAAAGGACCTTAAAGGGTGGTTATAGGTTTGAAAAAAATTTTGAACCCTTTTTAAATAATCGTTGGAAAACAAACGATTAACAAAGAGATTCGGTATAATATAGTAAAACTATTTGATATTATTATTTTTTTTTTTTTTTTTTGAAAATGTATAAAATGGAAAGTGCTGAGTTTTCAAGTGTCTTGTCAACCACCTAACATTTATATTAAAAAAAAGAAACATGTTTATCAATTTTAATCACGACGACCAGTACTTAACCAACTGTCTTGGAATTTACCTTTCGGCGAGGAGGCCTCCCGGGATGTGGGTGAGTACGTAACCCCAGTAGAAGGCGGAAAGTATGAGCCCTTGCGTCTGTTCGTTCCAGTCGAATTCGTAATCCTGAAATTGAAAAGGAAAACGTCCATTATCCTCTTTGCTTCCTCGCGCATTCTACTAGTTATTTTCTACTAGTTTATAATACAATTGTCACGAAACCGGGCCGTTGTTACTGGCACGTTTGGAAAATGAACTACTGCAATTATCTGTCCATTATGCCTAAATATTGTCCTTCTAGTTGACTTTGTTCAGACCCGACATTCAACCCCTGAGCAATCTAAAATTCTAATATAAATTCGTTGTTTTTTAATTGACAAAATGAAAATTTAAAGCAGTTAACATATATTAAAAAATTTCTCAGCGAGGTTTTTCAATAACATAGGCTTGATAACATATTAAGAACTTCATAAAAACTTAATATATAGTGATCATTTTGTTTCTCAGACAAAGGCTCAGATCATTAAAGAATGCTCAGAAGTTAACGCTTGCCAGAAAAAATAATCGCTCTAAACAAAAGCAAATGACGTAACAAAAACCGTGCATATACAAGTGTTTGTTTATTTTTTGATAAACCCAAATTTAAAACTGTGTAAATAAAACGCTGTTTACAATTTCTGACAATGGAAGCCTATGAACGAGGGATCAATGATTTTAATGAAGCATTTTTTACTGATGGTAATGATGATTTCGGAAGTCGGGGTTTTTGTTCTCCAAGCAGGCTTTTGGCTTATTGCTGGCTTCCTTTCTTTGGGTTTCTTTTGTATCCTGGTTTGTCTCCAGTGAGAGGTTGCTTCGCATTCGAAGATAATATGTGTGGTTCTTTCTGCTTCTTCATTGCATAACAAATGGGGTCATTTGCTATTTTTTGGTGATACTAGGTTGAAAAATATTAGACACGTGTCAGGGGGTTCTTGCCAATGTGCCTTTGGAGCTGAGAAACAAATTAATTAGTTTGAATAATTATTCAGAGATCGTGAGATGCGGTCTGGTGTGATGTAGGTTTCAGTAAAACATTTTCTTTATCGTGCCAACGTTTCGATCTTTATTGAGATCATCTTCAGGGCCTGGGATTTACAAACATTGTTTACATTTAACAAATACATTTTGGATGTAAAAAAGTGAATTTATACGATGCAAAATATATTTTTTATATATTTAATGAAAGTATTTACTCACTCAAAGTATTTGTCTTCTGTGTAATTGTGCCATTCTTGCGTTGAGAGTGCCAGTGAGATATTGACAGAAATATATTTTATGTTTATATACGTTGGACTTTGAAGGGGTGGGGAAGTAAGTCGGTATATAAAGACATTTTTATATAAGGGGTCGGCTTCTTTGAGGTGAAAGCTCTGAAGATGATCTCAATAAAGGTCGAAACTTGGCACGATAAAGAAAATGTTTTTCTGAAACCTACATCACACCAGACCGCATCTCACGATCTCTGAATAATCATCGATTAACGGTCACTAATCACCACACAGTTTGAATAATTTTGAAATTAGAGTTTATCTCTTTTCGATTAGTTAGTCGACCCTCTAAAGCCCTTAAATATGAATTTTCAGGGTATTTTATCCTCGGATGCCCTTAGTTCCACTTCTTTTCATTCCATTCTGAGCAACAAAAACAGAATATTTGTTCTTTAAGCGATTGCATGCCATATAACTGAAAAAAATAAACATGTAAAAATAAATAAAAATCTTTCAAAAGTTCTATTGGGTTGTAAAATAATTCCGTATTATTTTTTCAATAATTCCATTTTATCCCTTTTGTATTTTGAACCAATGTTTGTTTACTCATTATTTTTTGTACGCCCTCAAAAGGTTCTTTCTTTGTCTGTTTCGTTCAAAATCTCGCATTTTGACAAAGTATTTTGCTAATTTAAAATGAAGAAAAACGCATTTTCGTCATGTTTTGGTTTTCTTTAAGCCGTAGCTAGGACTGGAAAGAAAATTTGTAATGGACTCTGCGATGTCGCTTTAGGATAAAGAAGAAGTGGAAATTTTCATTTTGATTCCGGAAGATCGCGCTCTGGTCGTCTTACGACCGTTGATGACGACCAAAGTTTTCGTTGCAAATAACCCACACTTAACGACAAGTAATATCAAAGGGACACTTAATTTATCCGGTAAAAGTGTTCTACACATGAGAGAGCAGATTAATGTGTTTGTCGGTTTCCTCACAAGACTGAGAATAATTTATTGTATTGCACCTTTATCTGCGATTCCTTACTAAAATGCATTGGTAGGTCATTTTTAAAAAGATTAATAACTGGGATGAAAATTGGGTCCTTTACAATAAAGTTCAGAGAGAAAAATCCTGGGAAAAACGCAGCGACCAACCGTTAACTTCTCCAACAGCCGGATTTTATTCCAAGATAGTGAAATATATCTGGTTGGACTGGAAGAAGGTGCTTTATTAAGAGCTTCTTCTTCCCCGCCAGGGGTCATCACAAGCAAAAATAAAATTGACGAGAACAAAAACTCCCCGAGCGTTTTATTTTATATCCCCAGTTTTGATTTATTTACACAAGTCTGATAAAGTGACATTACATGTAGATTGTAGGGCTGAATCATGCTGAATTTCACGTCGGTCGGTACAGTAAATAAATTTTTCACAATTTTGGTGATTTTACAAAACACGGTTGACCTTGAGGCCTGAACAAAGTAAACTAGAATACAAATATTTAGTCATATTGGACAGATAACTGCAATAGTCCATTTTCCTCCTTACAGGCAGTAAATCATATTTAAAACGACTTTGTAAGTTAAAAAAAGAATTATATTATGCCATTTTCACATTAAAAAAAACACAACTAATCATAATTTTATCTTGAGATGTGTTTTATTTTATATTATTGGATTTATATTATTTTTCAGAAATCGTTAAATTCCAAATAATCTTAACTATCTTAATCTTAACATTAAGCAAGCAACCGTATGCCCTTTGTAATAAATTATTTTAAATTAGACAAATATAGTGGCACTTATCTCATTTATATTTTTTAACTGGAAAATCAAAATTTTAGTATCATAATTTTTGATAACGTTGGGTAACCATGAATCTATTTGCTACCACGTTGCCAGCTGTCTTTTTTATTGCGCGATCAGTAAACTGTGCATTTTACATATGTAAACAGACCTCTCGTCTATTCAAATTATATCTGTTCTGCTATAGGCAATGAAGATTTGACAAAACGTAATTACTAGTTGCTGTTAACTACAGCCGCGACCTTCGTCTCGTTAGACGTGCCAGTGGCCGTTTGCCGACAGTCTGTCTGAATTATTCTTCTTAACTATTACTTTTCCCTTGAGAAATAAGTGAAAACCTGTTTAAACTTTAAAATTAATAAGAAGGAATGATTAGAATAATTTTTGTAATTTGGTATTTTAAAACTCACGATTTCTAATGGTCTTGCTTTCGACTAGATTCTTCTTTGCGTATAGTTATTGAAACGGAACAGAAAGATCAGTTTACGTAAGGAATGTATAGCCTTCACTTTTGACTTATAACCAAGTTTTTTTTTTTTTGTATTTTGGACAAGTTTGCCAGACTGTTCATTGTACACCACCCTATAAACAACATAATCACTTACAGAGTTTGTGGTGTTTTTCGTTGGCAACTCTCCAGGACATGCGTTTGGATCTGAGTGGGCGTTGCTCGACGACGGAGGGTGGTAGACCATCACTGTGATGGCCAGGCTGAGGCAGCCTCTCATCGCATAAGCATTCGCCACTGCGAGAAATCCCATAAGGCCGAGGACGTACCGCTGCGCTATACATACTAAAAAAAAACAAAAAAAACATTACTTTTGTTCAAATATTATAATTATTATATTAAAATTATAGATTTTGTGATGGTATCCATCGTGATTTTTTGAACTCCGTAATAAGATAATGGGTGGTAAATAATTTGTCTTTTCCACAATAGGCATTTATTTGGTCCGGCGTTTCGGTCTAATATAGACCATCTTCAGAGATTTTTTTTATATAAAGCAGTTTGACGGTTTTTTACATTCTTATAAGTTCAGAAGTGAATGTTGGAGAGTAGTCTGTCAAGAATCATTCTTTTTCCCAGGACCCAATATACCAGATCCTTATCCTATGAGGGTATGGTATGGTATGGTATGGTGGAAGGGATGCCGGGAAGCAGGGCTTGTATTCCCCAGGCACTGCAGCCTTCTGGCTTATTGTACCTTCCCAGCTCCCTAGTTTAGTCAATAGACTCAATCCTTCTTCTCAGAAGTATCAGGTCATTGACTGTTATTGCTGCAATTTGGTTCCCTGAGTCTTTTTTGTACGTTAGGTTAAACCTCCATTCAGCTGTTGCTTCGCATTCGAAGATGAATGAGTGGCTGTTTCCTCCTCCTCATTACATAATCTGCAAATGGGGTCATCGCTGTATATACCCATGTTGTGTAGATGTTTTCTCAGATACCAGTGACCGGTTAGTAGTCCCACCACTACTCTGAGTTTTGCCCTCTCCAATTGCAGCAGTGTTTTTGCCAATTTTGGTGAGGGTTGTTTCAGCATAAGTTTACTATGTCTAGCACCGCTAGAGTTTATCCACTTCTCTCTTTGTTTTGTTTGGCTCCATTCTGCGATGGAGGAATCTATGTTTGTTTTTGTTATCCCAAGGATAGGTTCGGGGCCTATGTATGGTCTTGCAGATCCTCTTCTGGCCAGCTTGTCCGCCTCTTCGTTACCCAGAATTCCCCTGGGCCCTGGCACCCAAGATATCATCAGGTTGTTGTGTTTTCCCAGGTTTTGGAGATTTTGGATACATTCACTGACTACTTTTGATGTAATTCTTTTACATGCCAATGCTTTAATAGCTGCTTGGCTGTCTGTTCTTATGAGGATTTTTTTGTCAGTGTAACCTCTTTTAAGATTTTCCAGGACACAAGCGTTGATGGCATGTATTTCTGTATGTATATCACCACTTTAAAAATTGCAAAAAAAATTATTGCGTCATTTTCTAGTCAAATTACTTTTCTCTATTTCTTGCATCGCCTTGCTATCATTCCAAGACATTTGGACGGGAAAAAAATCGACACGACATTTATGTTCAAGTTTAGGGAGTTTACAACATTGATGAAATTTATGCCTCAATTCTTTTATAAATTTTATAAATTAACCAGCAGTTATACTATTAGAAGAATTATAATCTTGTCCGTACTAATATTAATTTTATAATATAATCCTTTGATAATCCGTGTAATCCTGTGATAGTACTAACAGGAATTACAATGTATACTGATTGTTTTATCCTGGGTTCAGGAATTCATAAAAATTAACAACCATTACATAGAATTACCACTAACAGTTTTTGGTTTGTTAATAAAACACAAAACATAATATAATTACAGTAAATCTTATGTAATCCCTTATATTTTGATAAATTAATTTAAAAAAATCTTTTCAATTTTTCATGTTTTATGTTTGAACAATAGTCAGTGTTTATACGTACGTGTGATTCATTGATAAAACATGATTTTTTTTTTATTTTGACAGGATTATTTAAATTGCCGTTAATCGATCAAGGCCGATTAGAAGTTCGGTTATCTTTCACCCTTGGGTCAGGGATGAGCTGTATCTCTCACGTCTGCAACTTCCCCGTTTAACACACAATTGCCAGTTATAACGGCATAACGTAACTGGTCGATTAAAAAGAATAAAACAAGATTATATTGATATACTGAAGATCTCGAGACTGGATTATCAATTCGAGAACTCTGAAGAGATAAAAGGAATCGAATTCCCTTGCTATTGACCGATCTACAAAAAGCCGTCAACATTTTCGCGTGAAAATAAATTTATCAGTAGATACAAAAAGAAAAAGTATGAACATTATAAACAAATATTAATAAAACGGTCGTAAAATCTAAATCAGTACCTTTCACAATATCCTTTTAGGAAGTAAAATTATCAAATTGGATGCTATTTTATTTATAATGCAATGAAAGATATCTATGAGTATTTAATCGAGTTTTTCTCAATAAAAACTGGTTTTTATTTATGCGATACGTTCTAACTTACAATAAACATTTTTTTTTTTAATATAAAAAGGAGGTAATTATTGATTACTTTCGAAATGGAAAGCTACTGTATTCACTTTTCAGAATTTATGGTAAACTACCATGCATTGCTTTTAACCTTCCCGCATAAAACGGTCAACTGAAGCTTCTGGCACCATCAAGTGGAAAAGGTTTTAGGAAGATTTACGGTGCCCCTCTAAATAAAAAAAGACCCAATTAATGCCGAATATCTGACATACAGATGGCTCCAATACTGGGTATAGGTCAGGTACCTAGGGAAAGAAGCCAGGAGGGATAGGGATATAAGAGGCGGCCACAAGACCTACTTAGATATACAATAGATCTATTGTGCTCCCCTGTTATTTATAACTCACTGGCCATCTTCGTTATTAATCGGCTTCCATAGCTTTTCCTGCGGCTCCTTAGTGTTGGATCTTGCTTATGGTTTTTCTTGTCCTAGTTGGAAGAACCTGCACCAACATAGACCTTCACAGAAACGTAGAATGTGTTCTGCGGTCTCCTCCTCTTCCTGGCGGTATCTGCACAGTGTTTCTTCTATCTGTACTCCTATCCGGTGCATGTGCTTTGTTAAGTGGCAGTGTCCCATGGTTAGGGATGGTTAGGGTGATGTATTTCGGCCCGTTAGCCCCTCGCGTGCGGCGTACGACCCGACGCACAATGCGGGCCCGACCACTCGGAATGGACAAGCGGAGAGCGTGGCTACTGACCCTTAGGGGCCGGGACACCACTACACCAATGCTGCGGCGGTAACACTTTTCCGTCGTATGCAGAGGTGCGTCAGCTCTCATCTTGAGAATCAAAACGTCCGATAAGGCCGAATAGGCTAGGTGCGGACGTTAAAGATCCTCTTGTCTTGTTGACGATGAGTAAATCGGGAACGTATGTCCCGTCAGGAGTGGGAGTCATGGCCCACTTTATGTGGAAACACGGCGACGATGGGTGGTTTAATGTGGTTGAGACTCGAGACCCCGAAACGGCTCACCTCGTGTTCTCATCCACGGCCCCTTTTCTCAATCCAAACTCCTTCATTATATCCTGTGACCCCTCGTAACCCTTGGTAACAAGGGGAGTATCCGAGCACAAGATAAAGGTGCAGCCCAGAGGGCGTGGCAACCTTTATAAAGCACAAGCTGTCTTGTGTCGGCCTGAGGGTCGGCAGGGGCGGCGGGTGCCTTAGCAGAGTCACACGAGGGCCAGTGCACTAGATCCTGTCTGCAAAGACGGGGGAGGATGTATGGCCATCTGTACCACGGGGTGACAGAATGTTTCCAAAAACCAGCCCTTGTCACATTGGGAACGGTTTCGTGGTGGTACGTGGTGACGCCCCTGGCGGGAACTTAGACAGAGGCTGTCTTCTATTTGTGACCTTTCGTGAAGCTTGCGATAGTAGTACCCCCTGTTCCTCGCGGGAGACTTTGCGACCGGACGACAGCATGTAAGCGTTGAGGACGTGATGATCATGCTACAGTCCCTCGAATGGGTAAGTAAGCGGTTGGAAGAGTGTAGTGAGTCGGCGTCTTTGACTCGAGTATGCTTTGCATTGTTGTGCGTATGACCGGCGTAGTACCCTTGGGGAAGCGAAGGATCGGACCACCTAGGCTAGACCTATGGCGTCCCTCGAATGCGTGCAGCAGGTGTAGGCTGAGCTCGATAAGAGACTTTTACCGTAGACAGTGCTCATCTAGGGGGAGGGTAGCAATTCCACTTTAAACTAAAACCGCTGCCGGGGCGTTCTCGAAAGTTTCGGTTGCGGTTGCCTTCCAGTAATTTTTTTGTAAGTTTTGCGGATGGTCCTTCTATGAATCTCTTTGTGTGTCTCATACCTGTGCTATTGTTCCACCGGGTTTTGGACTCATTAAGGATCCATTTTAAGATGTATCCTCTTTTGTGGCAGGATGCTAAGCCACAGTAGGGTTCAGGACTTAGAGAGACCATGTTGGCCAACATGTCAACCTGGGGACCTTTTAGGGATCCTTTAAGTACTAAAGGCCATAACTTCATCAGGAGTAAAAGCTTTTCGGAACGACAATGTGCACCTTTTGTTCCTCAGTTTCATCAGACAATGGATTTAGTATTCGAATCAGTGGGAATTTATCCCAAGAATATGACCTGCAATTTCATAAAAGGGCCATCGCAGAAACTAATGCAGAGACAGGTTCCAATACCATACTCGCATAAAAGGAGCAATTATAGCTTCAGGATAAGTTCAAGCGGATAAGGTCAAAAAAGGGAAAAAGGAACCCATTTAATGCTGACTATGGCATGCAGTTTGCTCCAAGTCCAACTCGATCCAATTCGTATAACCTTTGAGCAATATGTCATTGTCTTTCAGCCTAGGAATTTCACCGTTAAACAATGGGCCAAACAGATCAATAGGCTAGGTATTACCAAAAAAAGAAAAGCCATCTACTCAGAGAGCCAGGAACTAAAGGTAACAACTTCATCATCATTAGTAAAGACCCCGAAGCGTTTAGGATTGAATTAAGTCCTTGTTAGACATGGTGTACCAGGGCATACTGAGCAAAGAGGCAAGGAATGAAGGAAGGAAGAGAAGGTCGACAAACTGACCAAGGAATGTTCGACGACACTTGCTGTCCCTGAACCCTTGTGCGAATTAGGCTGAATAACCAGGCGGCACTAAACACAACTACCTCACTGGTAAGTAAAGCCCAGAGTTTGAAATTGCATGAAGGACCTGTCTGACATTGTGAAAACAAAACCAGAACGTACAGGACAGAAGGGGAAAGAGAAAGTGGATAAATTGGTCAAGGAAAGTTCGATAAAGACACCTATTGATTCGGAAACATTTGCGACATACCAAAGCCGTACATCCATCAAACAATGGGTTAAAAATATGTCCTCTGTTCAATGGGAATGTTCAAAGACGAATTAGGGCTAGAAGAATGATAGTGAAACTGCTGCAAACTCCAGAGAATGGAGACTTGTTGGACTTGTTGCTGCGGAAATAAGGCAGTGCAGTACAAAGGACTATGCAGGCTGAAATTTGAAAAGCCAAGGCCTGAGGGAGAAAATATGATATAAAAAGTAAGTAGACTTGGAAGAACCATCTAATATAATTATTAAAAGAAGAGCAAAATCGGCATATAAGTATCAAATTCGACAATTTCTTGCCTCGCTCTGTTTATAACCCTGACCCCTCTCCGAGCTATCTAATCAGTGCCTCTTGCTGGTAATCAAAGAGGTGATGGAACTGCCACGATTGCCTATTTAAACCAAAAGGATGGCAAAGACATAAGGACGGATCATCGGTCGGTAGAATGAAAACATACAGCTCATGAAGGACATAACAAAATTTTCGACCATTAAAATAATAGACATGGCTAAAACCGCCACTGACGTATTACAGAAAATGTTAGACTTGGCAAAAAAAATTCGACTTAAAACTTGAAAACAGCACTGGAAAAAAGGAAAAACTTTGTCTTCAATCAAGTTTGACAGTTTCTTGCCTCTCCCTGTTTATAACCCTGTTCCCACAGCAATTAACCATCACCATGATGCTGGTCATGAGTCAAAAGAAGACAAATGCGGTATGGAAATATTGAAAAGTAAAAGAAGGTATATTCTGTACTAATTGGTAAATAATCTTTCATATCTAACATAAAAAATCATTCTGTGAATCACAGTTTTCTGATACTGTGCATTCTCTGTTTTATTTTTCTGACTAGTGAATACTCAGAAACTAAAATCATCTATAATCTGATCGGTATTTTATCTTTTTTACTACTTGTAATCTGGGTTGTAATTTTTAACGAGGCGAAATACCTCAGATTATGAAGTGAAAACCGACAGAAATGTACGATTTAATGCACTCTTTCATTTTAAGAATTTAAATCTATAACTTTACAAAAGTTCAACAATAACGACAAATCTTGCCAATTTTAAACGTTTTCCCTCACAATTTATTATTTATTTGTCATGAGTAAGTAATTTTTTGTTGAATGGAATATGTAAATTTCTTTTCTCGACGATAACACATGCATTGTAGTTAAAATTGAATATGTATTTCTGACCTTGTCTCTTTTAGATAAAACAAAAAACATGACTTAAAGACTAAATTCACTGAAATTTTTACCTTGATCGTGAAATTTTTCATCGACATGTTTTTCCATTTTCTCATCTAACCCCCCCCCCCGCCAAATGACTTCTGTTCGGTTGAACGATCTCGATAAAGAGCGGTCAACACCAGTCGAAAGCCAAGTGGAATATTACAAAAGGTTATCATCTGTCCCTCGCGACAATGGTAAAACGGCTCGATATCAATACCGTTATCTCTGACCTGATGAAATCAACCGCGGGCGTTTGCAACGAGATAGCTCCTGGATCATGGCTCGCAATTTGGACCTTGTACTAATGAGCTTTTTAAAATTATACTTAAATAAATTTGACGGTAAACAAATTACAAACTGAAATGGTATAACATGAAATTCACCGAAACTAACAACAAAAAAGCGTACAAGTATGATGAAATATGATGTAGCAGTTGAATGTCTTATTTAATTTGTGATATTTATCGAGACTGACAGTGATTGACCATTAAAATGGCTCGCAGTTTAGACCTTGTACTAATGAGCTTTATAAAATTATACTTAAATAAATTTGACGGTAAACAAATTAAAACTGAAATGATATCACATGAAATTCACCGAAACTAACAAAAAAAAAGAGTACAAGTATGATGAAATATGATGTAGCAGTTGAATGTCTTATTTTAACTTGTGCTATTTATCGTGACTGACCGGTTTTTTCAAATTAATTATTCATACATCTAAAACGCTCTAATTTAGATTACAAATGAGCTATACATTTTAATGAACTTTTTTTTGTCTAACATAAAATATAACTTTAATAAATTACATGGTATGAGACTGACATAACCCTCAGCTTTTTAACAAATAACCAACGATAAAGTGTAATTATGCCTGTATCGTTCGTGTCTGAGAAAAATCTATAAAGAATTACATTATATATTATATTTTAAATGGTCCTAGTACTACTATTTACTGAAATATTTGATTAACTCCATCCCTACCCAACTTAAAAGGCTAATTTAAGAGAACTAACTTTCCATCTCTCGAAATTTGCAAAATGGCAAAAAGGAGGGAAAATTCAAAAGGTGAGGTTGAGATGGGAATTTGGTGTCCTGCAATTGGAAGTCACAATAGCTCAAGTGGTAGAGCAGCGGTGTATCTAGTCGAAAGTCGTGGGTTCGAATCACGCTTGTGACACTGGTTTTTTATCTCAACCAATACCTTAAATTCAGATTAATTAATTGAAAGATATTATTTGGTCAAGCCTACCACGAAACCTAATAAACGTAATAAGCAAAAATGAATTATACTTCACTAAAGCTCTCTGTGGCGATTTCATTTGTCGCCGAGAATCAAATAAATTACACGACACTTGAAAAATGGCAAAAATAAGGGAAAATTCAAAAGGTGGGGTTGAGATGGGAAGTTAGTGTCCGAGTGGATCGAAGTCACGATAGCTCAAGTGACGTATTTAGTCGAAGGTCGTGGGTTCGAATCCCGCTCGTGACACTGACTTTTTTTATCTCAACCAATACCTTTCATGAATATTAATTAATTGAAAAATGTTAATTGGTCAATCGGACCACGAACTGTAATGGATTTAATTTAGCTTCGAGGAGTAGGTAATCTGGAGTAGTATTGATGAATTGTCTGTGGTATGTTCATTTATTGCCTTGAATGAAGGAGCTTATCCCCGATTACCTCGAGGACTATCGAGTACTCTGGGGTAGTGTGAATGAAACTGCGAATGTAATTTATTAGCGCGAATAAAGGCTTTATCCCCAATTTCCCAAGGAATATGGAGTAATCTGTGGTAGTGTGAATGCTAATCTATCATACTTTATCTTCTTTGTGTTTTATATGTATTAGTATTATTTTATCCAAAAATTGTCGAGGTCTCTTATCTTATTTTCCTTTGTTTACATATTTTGAATCAGGCCTTTAAGTGAGCCAACACCTCTCCTTTGTTTTTCCATGTTTCTCTTTTTTATGCTAGATATGACGTCTCATTTTTTCCTCATCCCATCTCGTTAATTGTTGGCCATCATGTCCCTTCATTCTTGCCGTGTCTTCAGCACATTCCATCTTTCTTGCCACTCGGTGACATCCACTTCTTTCTCTCTGAAGGTTGCATTTTTTTATTTTATCTTTTCTCGTGATACCTAACAGATTTCGTAAAACCACCTAGTCTCCTTTGTGCTGAGCTTGTTTTCACACATCTTTGCAGTACTTTTTGTTTAGTTTTTGGGCTATTATTTTGTACTTCTTTACTTTTAGCTTCTAGAATTTGCTCCATGATTGGCATAAGTTCCTTTGTATCTCTTTATTTGTTCTATTTCCAAGCTGACCCAAATATATTAATCCCATTTTCGGTTCTAATTATTTTTATCTACTTTTATCATAGTATTTTTGTGTGCTGTTAATTAAATGTTATTTCATTTATCTGTAACCGTGCTGTTTTTTCCACTATTTAATTCGGTTATCTAAGTTTAGGCATAAATAACTAAGCCACTGGTTATTTAAGCTCTTTAATCAATCTTCATTCCAGTTTCTTTCCATTCCAATTTTTCAAATATTTTTTGAAAAACGCTGTTCAGTATAAAGGGTGATAAAAGTTATTACTATGTTTCAATTAATTAAGGTTTTTAGTTGAGATAAAAAATTCAGTGTCACGAACGGGATTCGAACACACGATCTTCGGCTAGATACGCCGCTGCTCTACCACTTGAGCTATCGTGACCTCGATCCACTCGGGCACTAACTTCCCGTCTCAACCCCACCTTTTGAATTTTCCCTCTTTTTTGCCATTTTTCAAATTAATTGAAAGATATTAATTGGTCAAGCGGACCACGAAAACTAGTGAAGGTAATACTGTGTTTACGTTAAAATATTCCACTTTCACTCTTGACAAATTTTAGAAGTACATACTGTCATTATGACATTTAAATATTTTTTGTCAACGTCTTTTTTTTTTAACCTTGTGTACAAAAATGTACAAATGTTCCCTAATGATCGATAAATGCGATGGATAGCAATCTATCTGATATCCATTTCCTTCGCAATAATTTGATTTAATACAAAGATGCTGTGTACAGTTGAAAACCCAGCTTTGAACCTCGTCTGGTCCACCGGTTGATGTTTTTCTAGTTGTTTTTGTTTTTGTTAAATATCAATTTGCTTATGATTTTACTTGCATCTCACACCGCACATTCACGCTAATAAATACATTCAATCTTAGTGTACACGAAAGATAACACAGAACGAGATGTATCAGTGTGATATGCAATAAAACAGCCCTGTTTCCTCCAAAAATCGGAATAAAGTACTTAAAGGCGCTTTCTAAATCAAGCTAAGTTTAACGTCTTTCAATTAAGTGGGACACATCAGCCAACCTTTTTCTACATGCCAATAATTCATACATTTAAAATATATTGGTATGACATAAATTGACATAAAAACCATCACGGGTAGTTCGACCGATTTATATTCGGTTTATAAAAAACGTAACCTTGGCAAAAACCACTTACACAATAATATGAGCTAAAAATTATATTTACTATTTACTCACTTTGAAAATCGTAAGTGGTTATCGTTGCATTTTTGAAACTTACACGAAAACACTCGATTAGACGAATTAAAATATTAAATCTTTTTTCCTTGTTGAGCAGTTTTTGTTTTTAAATATTTCTGGAAGTTACACGTTTGACAATTACTCCGGGTAATCTTTCGGTAATAAATTTTGATTGTCTTCGAACATAAGTCACATTAAATAAGATACAATTTTCGCCTGTTAAATTACACATAAGTTCACTAGTTTTCGTGGTCCGCTTGACCGATCAATATCTTTCAATTAATTAAGGTTTTTAGTTGAGATAAAAAAGTCAGTGTCGCGAGAGGGATTCGAACCCACGATCTTCGGCTTTTTATCTCAACTAAAACCCTTAACTAATTGAAAGATATTAATTGGTCAAGCGGACCACGAAAACTAGTGAATTTAATAAGTAAAAATGATGTGTACCTTCACCAAAGCTCTCCGTGGCCATTTCATTTGTCGTCGAGAATCAAATAAATTACACGACAGTTGAAAAATGGCAAAAATGAGGGAAAATTCAAAAGGTGGGGTTGAGACGGGAAGTTAGTGTCCGAGTGGATCGAGGTCACGATAGCTCAAGTGGTAGAGCAGCGGCGTATCTAGCCGAAGATCGTGGGTTCGAATCCCCCTCGTGACACTGACTTTTTTATCTCAACTAAAAACCTTAATTAATTGAATCACACAAAAGATTAGGCAGATTTCAATTAATTAATTTAACGCTTAATCGTTAAAACGTAAGATTCAAGATTTGCCAAAAAAGGAAAAGTTTAAAAAACTATTAATGACTTAATTTATCTTAATTACAATTTTCCAAACAGGCCTTCATGCACTTACATAAAATACGCGTTTAAAATATTACACATTTTCTGAATAATTTGATATGTAACTTTCTATTGGCACCCCTAGTTTTCTCAAAATCTTCTCAAACAGGTTTTTCTTTAGCATAAGCTCTAATTTCAAACCTTGTTTTCCTTAAGCATTCTTCCATTTTGTTCGATCTCTTTGATATTTTTCCTGAAAGATTTTTTTATTGTTTAGTAAAGAACAGAATTCTTCTTAAAGGTGTGGTATCCTAGGTACTTGCCAAAAAAATGGCTTTTAGTCTGTTAATAGTCCCAGTTTTTTTATAAAATGCTATTTTCCTCGATCATGTCTTGTAAAAAGTATTACATGATCGGGTTTTTAATTCATTTCAGTTGAGAAGAATATTTGCATGCCTCGGGACTAGCATAGGTGCCCAGTTTTGTTTCTGTAGAATTCGCATCTTTACTAATGTGGCTAATGGAGCTAAAAAAGAAATTTGGGCCTATGAGTTTTTCCGTGGCTTCCTTTTTGACTTGGATGTCTGGCTTGAAACTTGAAATTTCCTCATTTCCCCACTCTAGCTTTAAACTGCTTCTAATCCCAGGTTTTTCTAGTATTCAGGCAGTTTCAGACTAGTTTTGAGTTAATCTCATGGGCTTGGAGATTTTAAGTAGCTGTCTGTCTATAAACAGAGCTGTATGATTAAGTTTCTTATTCCTTTGAATAGCACTAATGCTGCTTTGGAGGAATATTTGAATGCTTCAATAGTTCTACCTCCTAATTCATCTTTTTAAGTGATATTTTACTGGAGCATGTATACATATACCGAAATGTGTAAATATGTTAGAAGGTTTAATGTTGAGTGAGTTTTTTTTTCTTCCATTAAGTTGTCATTGCGATTAATATTTTTATTGACTCATGTCGAGTACGTGCCCAGTATTTGTTGTATTTTCTATTGTAGTACCCAAAAATTACATTTCTTTTTTAATGGACCTCTTGTTTATGGCACAAAATGCTTTTAGGCCTTCGTACTGTTCAGAGGCTCTCTTTTTAGCTAGAGTATCTCCTGTCACCATGCCTAAAATTCCATCATGACCCACTTAAGCGAAATGATTTATGGATCAAAACTTTAGAGTATTCGAGCGGTTCCAGACTTGAGTTGATGGTGCAGGCTTAGAATGGCTTTAACGGCAGGCTGGCTGAGAGCTGTAAAATTTATCTTCTTTTTCCAGGTGAAAAGCATTACTGTTGTTTTGGAGGAATATTTCGACTCATTTCCCGGCACTATTTCATACTTACGCAGTACGTACGTCAAAGCACGTTGTACGCTTTCATCTCAAAATGTGTCCAATGTTTAAATTACTTAACGGCTCTAGGAAAACACATGTTTACTTTAATTGATTTCGGGGACTTGGAGATATGGAAGAAAAGAACAGGCTGAACAACTGGCAAAAAGAGTGGCAGCCATATCACCCATGGACCAGAACCACAAATAGGTGCACCGGAGAGTCTAAGTTGGAACTAGCAAAATGGCTTGAAAAAGAAAAACTCAAGCACTAGACAAAAGCTCCAGTTATGAGGTTGAGAGATTAACAAATTTTTCAAAAAGGAAGGTGAAGGACTTTCCCTCTCTCACAGCAGGCAGGAAATATGAGGAAAATTACAGGCCACTATACCGGCTACTGCCCTCTTAACTATTACCTAAAGAGGAGAGGCGAAGCAGAGACAGAAAAATGCCGGTAAATATTCTTTCTGAATATGAATCATTAGCTCGATTCACAGCCACCTCAGTGAGACAATTGTCGCAGCAAAGGAGGTGAGCTTTGCTTGAGGACAATGCTTAGTCTTTGAGAAAAAAAGTGAGTTTCCACAATAGATTATTATTATTAGATCTATATAGATCGCAGTGGATTTTTAAGATCTTATTCAACCCATCCAAAGATTAAAAAATCCCGGTCCCTACTATCCGCCATAGGCTCAGTGGTTTTTTAGAAAATCAAGTTTTTTTTAGAAAATAACTACTTAACTGCCAAAACTTTTTTTCTGTATTTGGTGGCAATTATACAATTATTTTCTTACTATTCGTTCGAAAGTTACATTTTTTCACCAAAGAATCAAATTAAATCAAATTTTATTGGTGGCAAGCAATGATCAGCAAATTTCTAGCAATGGCCAGCTTACTTATTTCACTTTTTAGAAATAAATCAAGTTTTGAAAGAATCAGACTGTTTGTAATGTTATGAGAGAGAAACACTGATTAATTTAAATTACAACTCGAAATGAGATTAACAAGGATTACACTGAATTGCATGTCCCTCTCGCAAAAACAGCGAGAAAAAGCGGCCCAGGGTTTTGAATAAACCGTTATTAAATGAATGATTAGGTTACGGATCTTTACTACACACATTTTCTCATAAAGTGACATTGAAGGAACGGTGATTATTCGATATCGTAACTCTACCGGAACGCAATTAATGAGGAATTTTCCACCGTGAATAACCGCCTTTTGGTTTACTTATATAACGTCAAATTACGATTATAAAATTTTCCCCTTTAACCAAACAAATCTGTCATTTAATAAGCCAACCGGCTGCCAAGTTAGGAATTCTCTCTTCCAATACCTTTAATGGCGTGGAAAGTTTTATGCCATGGCCGATTGCGAATATAAAGCAAGTAACCGCTTCAAAATACCCCGTTACGACAAAATACGTGTTGATGTCCACTCGAAAACTTTTAAAAAGTACAACGAAAAAGTCTAACACCGGAAAAAGGGAAATCTATCGGCTGCGATACGGCGTTTCAAAAATATCTGAATGAGCTGTCAGAAGAAATCATTACGCCATTAATATTTCTCAAATAATTTCAACCATGACTCAAACTTATCAAAGGCTGTGATGTTTCATGAGTTTTTCCTTCTAAAAGCGTGTAATTTATCAGTTTATTAAAAGAGTCGAAATACCTTAGATACTGGGAATCCAAATAAATCATCAACAGTTCACTATTTCTTGATAAATTCTGCCTTTTATTGACAAGGCATAAAGCAAAATAAATAATACTTACATTTTTGATAAAAGTTTCATGCACAGGGGGAAAAATTGTTAAATATGAACTATGGGCTGTAGTTTCATGTGTTATCGCCAACCAGCACTACCGTTATAATTGAACAAAAAGTAAATTTATCTGTTTCTTATCTGAAATCAAATAATTAAGGAGTCATGTAATACTGCCGGCCGAAGTATGTACGATGTGGAATAATAAATAATTAGTCACCTTTGTGCATTCCTACGTGACCGCGTTTGGTATCAAATGCAAAAAGGCTTCGAGGACGTTTTGGCGACATTGACCGTAAAAATCGACCTACCGACAAGGAGAGTAAGTAGTTCAATGTCGCCCCTCTGATTTAATTTAATTTATTTTATTTTTTAAACAAAAAAATATTCGATCTTAACTGTAAAAAGTTCGTTAAGTAATGAACAATGGTAATAAGCTTTCACACTCGACGAGAATTAGCCTTATTATTTACTTTTCGATTAATTAAGGTTTTGGTTGAGATAAAAAATTCAATGTCACACGCGGGATTCGAACCCGCGACCTTCGGGCTAAATACGCCGATGCTCTACCACTTGAACTATCGTGACTTCGATCCTCTCGGACACTAACTTCCCATCTCAGCCCCACCTTTTGAATTTTCCCTCATTTTTGCTATTTCTCAACTGTCGTGTAATTTATTTGATTCTCGGCGACAAATGAAATGGCCACAGAGAGTTTAGTGAAGTATAATTCATTTTTGCTTATTACATTTATTAGGTTTCGTGGTCCGCTTGACCAAATAATATCTTTCAATTAATTAATCTGAATTTAAGGTATTGGTTGAGATAAAAAAGCAAGTGTCACAAGTGTGATTCTAACCCACGACTTTCGACTAGATACACCGCTGCTTTACCACTTGAGCTATTGTGACTTCCAATTGCAGGACACCAAATTCCCATCTCAACCCTACCTTTTGAATTTTCCCTCCTTTTTGCCATTTTCAAATTTTTTAAATCTTTTTTTTACCAATTGGGAAGTTACCACAAGTGGTAGATCAGCGGCGTATTGAACCGAAGGTCATGGGTTCGAATCCCGCTTGTGACACAGACTTTTTTATCTCAACCAACACCTTAAATACAGATTAATAATTAATAACGATTAATAAAGAGAAGAATTGCACTTTTTATTTCATTCTTTAATTTTCTTAGTTACCACTATGGAGTTTCAGTCGACAGCTGAAACTGAGTTTATGGACAAAGGCATTGGGATGTACGGATATGGATTGACTTTTGCTTCTTCTGCAACAAATGGAAAAGATCTAGGTGTAGGGTGAGGTTTGATTCATAAAATCCATGGTTAACCTGTTTTCTTATGACTTTTGATAAAAACCTATGGATGATTTTGGAAATGGATAACTCTCAAAGTTTGTTATCAGAAGTCCACAAAGGTTTGAATTATTCTTATTTGCAATAGACCGGCCTCAAGTCGCCCGGACGATCTTTAGACCAATCAACTTCAACACCTCGTTTCAGATGGCTATTAAATATCAGGGAATTGGCGGTCAAAGTTTTATAAATGCTTATTAATTAATGGGATTAATGGGAAAAACTCGCATATGGGGACAGGAAAATTTCTTCTAGACAAAGTTTTCCACGATTCGATTTTCTTTGTATACATTTAAGAAACTCCTTTAAAAAATGAAGTGAAAGTAGTGACCGTTTGCCCTTATTTATGTTTTTAAATCCACTTCTACCGGATAAAATTTAGTTTGGATACTCGTTACTTTCAGTTTCAGCATCGAACTTGTCGAACCTTAAAATTTATCCTGTTTCATAATTTTTCTAGGTTTTTTTTTGTTCAAAGAGAGGGCAAATGTTACCACATTTCGGTACCATTTTTTTTTTTCAAAATAATATATCNAAAAAGTCCAGAGGCGACGGTGGGGATCGAACCCACGACCGCGGGATCTAATAACCGAGAGTCTGACGCCTTAACCACTCGGCTACCGCGGCCCCTCAGGTCTCTCTTTTATAACCAATATTTTTTTAATTATTTATTTTTCTAGGAATACTATAATTTGTAGCGATAGTTTAAAAAAAAATAGCGGTGTTTTAATTTTTGGCAGCAACCTAAAATTGTGACGATTAACACATTATTTTTTATAGTAAATTTTTTTCGCTATCATAGCTCGCCTATTACAGTTCAGCATAATGAAAAAAAGAAACGTTTCAATATGAAAAATAATTTTATAATATGCATAAATTTGCCAAAAACACAACCTTTCTGCAGAAACGGTTTGCAGATCTAGCTGGAATTTTGCCCATAAAAGCCAAACTTACGCTAAAAATTCGTTACGGATTGATTCCTCATGCATAGGAATAGAAACATAATAAGAATATAAATAAAAGACATTATTTTTTCAAAAACGTAAGTTCCTCAAGTTAAATCACACAAAACCACTTGATTCGAACCTTTCAAAAAATTATTTAAACCAGTTTTCAAGCTCATAATTCTAATTTTTATTCTGTGCAAAAAAGGTGTTAGTTGAAGTAAAAACCGTCATTTTGTGTTGAAATATAAAAATTAATACATTTGGGAGTCTTGGATGTAAAGTTATTTGTACCCGCTAGGGAAAAAATATCTTTGTATATAAAAATACCTATATATAAAAATATCTACAAGAAAAAAATCTTTCTGTAAAAAAATCTCAATTTCAACACTTAACTGAGACATTTTAAGCTCTTAGTCGATGAAAAATTAGTTTTATTACCTCATCTTTTTAGTTCCAAAGTCATTTAGAGTCCTCAGAAACAATATTGTTTTAAAAGTCCAGAGAAATCCCCTTGTCTGTTTAATATTATGTTTCTTTTCTATAAGGAAAAGCATGAAATGATGTTTGATCATTATTTTTAGGATTTTGGGCAGTTTTCTGCAACCTGATTTTTGTTCGTACGAGTACTAGACCATTTGCAAGGTTGATCTCAAACGTTTCGAATTATTAATTGTTTTTATATGTAAGTAATTGTTTTAAAATAAAAAGGATTTTGTTCAAAAATGTTCTTTCAGAACTAAAGCTTGTCTCGTTCGAGGCCAGTTTTGAAATTAACTTAATTGCCCCTTTTGTACATTTCATGGGGATGTTTTTATAGCTACTTAATGAACCGCAGGAAAAGTTATTAGATTAAATAAAACTGTAATGTATAAATACAGCAGCAAAGCTTCTGAGGATGTTGGAGAATTTTCTTTAGGAGGCTTTACTCGCAAGACAGACAAGATATTGAATGCACTGGATGTCGCAGTAATGTTTTGAATAGAGTTAGTTGAGGTTTGATAGTAAAAAAAGATTTACGTCCTCCAATTCTTCTTAGTTGTTCTGTTAAGTTGTCTTTTAAGTCTTGTGCGGGGATTCCTAGCCAGACTTCTGTGCAAGTACAGTCCTAAGTATTTGACTTGGGGCGTCGGTAGCCGCAACGGTTTATGCGTTGACACGGCGCTCATCATTGTAAGGTTAAGGTCCCGGGTTCGAAACCAGCGGCCCTGCATTCGAAACCGACATACATACAAATGGGATTTTTTTTTTTCAAAAACACCGGCACCCTGAGATGGGGGACCGCGGTAGCCGAGTGGTTAGCGTGAGAGACTCTCGGCTCATAGACGCCGCGGTCGGATTCCCACCGTCGCCTCTGGCCCTTTTTTCACGATAACCCCCCCCCCCCAAATATGAACACACATACAAGAATTCGCTACCATGGTTAATATGCATAGATCATAAGGCAAAAAAAAAACCGGCACCCCGAGGGTTGATATAACCTCTCCTGTTACGAACCCTCGTAAAAAAAAGTATTTGACTTGAATGGTTGGTAAAACAATAAGAAAGAAAAATTATTATAAAAGTGTAAGAAATCGTAAACCGTTGTGTTTCTAAAGCAATTTAATGAGATTATAACATTTCATAATCATTGCATATAAATTTGTTTTGAATATTTCAGACCTAGGAGAGAAACCTCACCACAGTGATTTTATTATATTCTAACTAAATTATTAACATCTGTTCTCAATGTTAAAAAAATAAATTTGTTTTCATATCTGGTGGAGAAAAGTCGTGCACGGCTACTTAGCGAGGAACGAATGTACCTTCGTTTTGTAAAATCGTTTACGTTCATTTTACAATACCCATCTTCGCGGTTTTGAGATTGCCAGACACATTCCGCCATCTTTGTTGATGTATAGGGTGCGATTTTTATGATAGATCTAAACAGTGAGATGGGTAAACGATACCAAACGTCCCAACAATAGGTTTATCACCCTGCTGGCCAAAAATTTCATAAAATCGATTTATTTCGATAATTTTTTGACATCCTTGTTATTAAAAAATAACAATTTTACTACATCGAAATTCTCTATTAGTCAAGAACAGACTATTTGTCAAGAAATGTCACTTCTAAAGAAATTTTTAAAAAATAAAGTTTATCTGAGGAGTCAAAGAAAAACCGACTCCAGTGTGCTGGATGAAAAAGGCATGCAAGTCAGATATCAAACTTTTTTTTCCTAATTTTTAATATTATATTCCGTTGATGAAATTATCTTAATTGGGAAACAAAGGCATTTACAATCATTTTGGTTTGTCTATCTTTGTAATTTTCGTAAAACAAATCTGTACGTTTTTCAAAAAACTTTGAAAAAAATTAGGTCTAGGAAAATCATCTATCACCAAGCGTTAAGCTGATAAATTACCAAAATTAGTACATTAGCAACGAATTGCTTAATAATAGCTGGCAGCTTTCCTTTCTTTACCAGCACGCAGGGGTCGATTTATCTCCAGTGAATATCCAGCTTTTATTTTTTCAAAATTCTTGAAAAAACGACTATTTTGTAATGCACAATTTTAAAATAAAAATGGTGGATTTGTCCTGTAGGTTGAACCGTAAGCTTGTTTTCAAACGTTTTAGTTCTCTTCCTCCCCGTTTTGTCCTGTCTTGAAAAATCGCACAAATCCATCAATGAGGATGAAGAAAAGCGTCGGTCAGATCACAAAGATTGGAAACAACCAAATTCGAATATATATCATTTTACTGACAGTTAATTAGCGACGTAAAGCTGGAAAATATTTCTTTCTTGTCAAGCAAGTTGGACAAGGTTTTTTATCCACCAACGACCAAGCTACAAACTTCGATGACTTTATCAACAGAAAGACGATCACGGTTTAACTTCATCATTCAGCAAACCGACGAGAAAAATTTCAACAAATTGATTTTTTTTTTTTTTTTAAGTATTGCATTTTAATATTCTTATCTGTTTATTTGTTAACAAAATTACAATTGAACTACTACGAACCAATTTGTTTTAAGTAAATGATAAAAAAATAAAGTTTGTTGGAGATGGGAGGAAAAAAGAATTATCAGCATCTTTATCCGTTATACTGCTATTTTACAATATTGCTGTTCGTTTTTAAAGTGATCTTGATATTTACTTTTATTCCTTATTTGCCCATACTTTTTTGGTTTTTCGTTAACGAACATAAATTTATTTATGTGTAGATTAGCAGAAAACCACTTGGTGAAATCGATTTTGCTCCAAACTATTCGACAAATCCTGTATTTTTAATATTTGTTGAAAAGCAGAAGAGTTTTTTACAGACGGGTAATTTATTTGTTAGCAAACAAACAGGTAAAAATATTTTTTTAAAAATATTGTATTTAAAAAATGTGGTCGATTGCTTAGATCTTTCAATGATTTTAGTCCTCTATGCTGGAGTTTAAAATCAAAATGTTGAATTATTTTTCTATTATTAAATAAATAAATAAAAATAATAAATTAATTAAAACTAACAAATTTATGATTGGAAGTACAGTAAAATTCTTCTATAACGATTCCTGATATAGCGATATTCCGGATATAACGATGTAAAACCGGTATCTAGTTTGGTTTGCTATTTAAAAGTGAAGAAATAAATCCGGATATAACGATTCCGGGTATAATGATATTCCGTATGTAACGATATAAAAACATACGAAAATGTTGTTTTTCATTCCGGCTATAACGATACGCATAAAAAATACGCACATACAACAGTTTTGAGCTGATGANGCGGTAATGAACTTAAAAAATATCAATCTCCATTTTTTACCACCAAACACAACTTCGGTTCTTCAACCGATGGACCAAGGAATAATCCAATCCCTTAAAGTAAAATTTCGCAAACGCTTGGTCTTAAAAATGTTGGATCAGTCAGACAATTTTAAAGTGTCACTACTAGATGCGATCTTAATGATTTGCGATTCATGGGATGAGGTCACTCCAAAAACCATCATAATCATGGTTTTCGAACAGATGAAGCTGGTAACAATCAAGAAGATGAGCCTGCAAATTTTACTCAATGGGCCCAAAAACTCGATTTCAATTTTGACGGTGATGTACAGTCGTACACAGAAATTGATGCTAACATACAAACATCAGAGGAACCGACCGAAGAATCTATAGTGGCATCTATTTTAAATAAGAGCAAGGAGGAGGAGGAGGACAATGATGATACCGACGGCGCCGAAGAAGACTTCAAAATTCCAACAATGTCACAAGTGTACAGCGCTCTTGGAGTCATTCGGACGTACGTGGCCTTAAATGATGATGTGAATAAACCCGAAAACACTGCTTTTTTAAAAGAACTTCATAGCCACGTAAGCAAAAATTTGTACTTAAAAAAATGCAAGCAAACAAAAATTACCGATTTTTTTTAAAGAAAATTAATATGTTGCTTCAATTTGTATATAAAATTAAAATATGTATGTACATAAAAATAAACAGTAAAGTTGTTATCATTTTGAAACGCTTTTTTTTCCCACTAACCTCCCATACCCATAAATTTGTAGGTAGGTTTCATGGTTTGTTTGGTTCCGGTTGTAGCGATTTCCGGATATAACGATTTGTTTTTCTTGGTCCCCTGAAGATCGTTATAACCGGATTTTACTAAGAAATAATATTTATGCTTCAAGAATTTAAACGTACGTAAATTTAATAAGAAAAATTGTATATTAATATATTTGTAAAATGTAAGTTAACTTTTCTAACAAAACGGGTGCTTATATGTTATATATTTTTAATTTAACTTATAATTAGTATAAATTAATTGTCATAAAATATATATTTACAATTTATTATTGCAAATAATGGTTCAAAACGTTGATTTATGATTTTAAGATTGCCAAATTAAATTTGGCTCGAAACAGTTCATGAGGATAAAAAACAAAAAAAATTTGATTTTCACTACGAAAAACTGCCTCATTTCTATCGTTCATTAATATTCTACTTACATTATTTAATACGGAAGATTTTATGCTTATATATTTGGAAAATTTGATTTAAACTTTCTAACACAACTAGGGCGTTTTTAAATACATTTTTTAAATTTAACTGAAACAAAAACAGCATATATTAACTAATATTGCATCAAATATTTCCAATTGTGCAAATAATTGTCGAAAACGTTGATTGATGGTTCAAAATAATCATAACATAATGAAAACACCGATGCACTGTTTCCTCACGACGCAAAACAGTTTAGGATATTTTTAAAAAAATCATGATTCTATCTGTGACGAACTGGCGCATTTCTATGCTTCATACATTTAGAATTATATTTTTAAAAGTTAAAAAAAAAGTTTTCTAACACATCATTTTATTAAAAAACTGCGTTCATAAATTAATTTTGCATCAAATTTTTCCAATTTATTATGCAAACAATTGTTGATTTATGATATTATCCTAAAACTACGGATTTTTTGTGAAAATGTGTCAAAATAATCATAACTATGTGTCCACAGATGAATTGTATGTGTACTATCACTACTCAAAATATATAATGATAGTAAAAATACAACGAAAAATTATGATTCCAACTATGAACAACGTACATATTTCTATGCTTCAATACTATTCTACGTATACTTATTATGGAAAATTTTATGTTTATAATTAAATTTGTAAAGTATGATTCAACCTTTCTAACAACGGGTGTGTTTTTGAATACGTATTTTTATAAATGTAACCGAAAAAGCTCCGTTTATAAATTAATTTTGTAACAAATGCTAACAATTTATTATGCAAACAATTATTCAAAATGTTGATTTATGATAGTCATCGTGCTAAAACAATGGACTTTTGCGAAAATGTGTCAAAATAATGATAATATAATGCAATGAATTGTTTCCTCAAAATTTATTTTAACATCTGTATCGTATTTTTTCCAATCAACGTATGTTTTGTAATTCACCCAGGCCCTGAGGTCGAAACGACGGTAAAAAAAATGAAAATTGTGATTTTCTGAACTATCTCATTCTTGAACGCTCCCCACGACTTCAACAAATTATTAAACAACCGGTCACTAAAAAACCCCATATTTATAATTATATTTGCAAAATTTGATTTAACTTTTCTAACACATAATTTAACTGAAAAAACTGCGTTTATGAATTAATTTAACATTAAATGTTTCTTTATTAATCAAACAATCGCTGTTGTATGATATTATGCTAATTCAATTGATTTTTATCAAAAATATTGCAAAATAAACAAAATTTGTAAAATGTTTACAGTTGTTTTATCACGATTCAAAATATATTACGACAGTCAAATTACTACGATAAGTCATTATTTTAACTGTGAAACCCCGGCTCATTTCTATGCTTCAATAATTTTCTAACGCAATTTAAATTTTAAAAAATATATATTACTAAATAGGTAGCGAAATATTCGAACAAATATTCAAAACGATGTATACCACAAATCTATTTACTAAACCTAAACGTCAGATTTTTCTTAAAGTACTTTTTTTTTAAATATAAATTTTATAAATTTTCAAAACATTTTTTACAACTGAAGGAAAGAAAATACTGATACAAAGAGCAAGAATTTGGTTTTTTAAAGAACTTTAAAAAAGAAAACACCTTACATATTAGCAAATATTAATTTCCTGTTTAAAACCACGAGAAGACAACGCGTTTATTTAAGAAATATTAAAAGTACCTTTTGAATAATAAAAATTCACCAAAAATATTTGTGAAAATAGATGAAAGACAAATTTGCTGTTTACTTTGCAAGTATACAGTGTCAAGTAAAAAATTTTAAGAAGATAAATAACCCGGAAGTGAATTGCATTTCACAATGAATTTTTAGCGAAAAATTTTAAGTTTCAAAATAATCATAACATAATTGTTTACAGATGATTTTTTTATCACGATTCAAAATATATTATGTCAGGAAAATTACTACGATAAATCATGATTCTAACGGTGAAAACCCGGCTCATTTCTATGCTTCGATAATTTTTCAAGGAAATTTAAATTTTTATTACTTAAATCGGTAGCAAAGGTTCGATGCGAACAAATATTTAAAACTAATGAAAACCACAAATTTATTTAATATACCTAAGTTTTCTTAAAGTATATTTTTTAGTATAAAATTTCCAAACATTTTTTATAACTGAATAATATAGGAAGAAAATATTGATACAAAGAGCAGAAATTTGGTATTTTAAAGTTAAAGAACTTTAAAAAGAAAAATTAATTACATATTAGCAAATATTAATTTCCTGTTTCAAAACCACGAGATGACAACGCGTTTATTTAAGAAGTATTTAAAGTACTTAGTAATTTCATAATAAAAATTGATCAAAATATTTGTGAAAATAGATGAAAGACAAATTTGCAGCTTACTTTGCAAGTATATTGTGTTATGAGAAAAAATTGTAAATGGAGAAGTAACCCGGAAGTGAAATGCATTTTTAGCTTAAAATACACCTGATAAATTTCAATAATTTTTCAATTTATGAGATTTCCCTTTAATAGTAAAAATTCGGAATAACATAAAGAAAAATGTATGTTTAGAGGATGGATATGAATAATCGATTATTTTCAACAAATAAAAGCGTAAATTAAAAAGTTACAGTACCTTTAGCAATTTTTTGCCTCCAGTCAAGACTGTTTCCGGACATTTTCAGTTTTTGTTTTTCCAAGGAAGACGACGACTAGATGAAAATGGAACGTCCGAAAAAATTTGATAAACTAGCGGGACGGATCGGAAGAGTCACAGGGACGCCATGTCTTTGATTGAGCCTTCGTCAGCTTCTGGTCTCGTCTTATATAGTAAATAGTACGCCAGGGGACCGCTGTGGAGCGGTGTTTCGTATATACTCAGAAGGACGAGCCTCCGCTCTGCGATTTCATCGGAGACGATTTTCTTTATCGGGCAATTTAAATATGAGGCGATTAGTTCGACAGTGCGCGTGGCCTCGCTCGCCGATAGCAGGTGAGCCTTCATCGCCCAGCACGCTGGACTCGGCTTTTCTCCAAACTACTCGACAAATCCCGTAGTTTTAACATTTCTTGAAAAGCTGATTCATTTTTTATACATATGTAAATTATTTATTAGCAAATAAACAGACAAGGATATCAAAAAAAAATTGTATTAAAAAAAGTGTGTTTCTTAGGTTTTTCTGTAGGTCTGCGGTGTGATGGACCTCAATCTTGGTCATTTTCAATCGTTCTATTCCTCTCTGCTGGAGTTTAAATTCAAAGGATTGTATCATTTTGAAATTAACAAAAAAAAGATAATAAATAAAATAGTATTGGTTTGCCAAGAAAATAATTTTTTTTCGGCCGGCACCACGCGTATATCTTTCTCACATTTTGAAAAATCTGCACTTTCCACTGATAACTTCATTCTAATTGGCTACTCATCGGACGGTTTTTGTTGCATTTCTCTTTGTATCTCTCAACATGTGGTACATTGAGGTATTTGACACATTCGTAATACACATTTATACTAATGAACCTAGTTTCCTAATATTACAGCTAATGTGGAGGTCTTCCATTCGCGCAAATAAATACATTCAAACGGTATGTAAAAATTCCACTCGTCCATAAAACTAATCCTAAGGTTTTTTGACGGGCCTGTGGAGTACTCGATATTCCTCGACGTCCATTCACACAACCTCTCACGCTAATAAATACGATCATACTAGAAAGGACGCAGCATCTCGGAAGTATTACTGCAACCAAGATGCTGTCGACCCTTCCCACAATCATACTAGAAATGTATTATCACTAACATAAATCGGTGAGCCTGTGACTATTCAGTCACAGCCGCACCCATGCATGCTAAACCACTCACGCTAATAAATACGATCGTACAATACAATGGGGGTGAACCAAATGTCGTTCTTGAATTACTGGATTGGTTAGCTCAATATTTACATTTTTGTCTGTATTATGTTTACAAATATACTTGTTGATTCCTTAAATTAAAATGTTTTATTTCTTCTCAGTCTTCAACTTTTTTAATTGTGTCGAATAATTTAATAGGAATAATTTCTTTGGATGAAACGCTTTTAAGGCATTGTTTACTTACGAATTTCAAAAAGGAAACACTGTAACTGTTGCAACTGAAAATTTGTGTACTGTGGTAAATTTTCGTAAAATCTAACGTGGTTTGTTCGATTTAGAATGTTGATTAGATTTTGTTCTTGAAGATGATGTTCGCAGCGGATGTCCATCTGATATTGACAACATATTGAGACATAGACAAGAAGAAAATCCCTTTTTGATGACCAAAGAACTAGGAGAGTTGTTAAATGTTTCCTATACGACAATTGGAAACTAAACCTAAAGATTCGGTTTGTTCAAAAGTACGAACTCAGCGAAAAGAAATTTGGCGGATCGCATCTCGATTTGGCCTTCATGTTTTTGTGATCTTACAACAAATTTCTTTATAGATTAATAACAGATGATGAATAATAAATCACATATGAACGCATAATCAGGGAAAAAAAAGCTTATTGCCTACCCTGCCCAGTTGTTCCAAAACAACAAATGCACGAAAAAAAGTCCACTGTGCATTTGGTGGAACAGGTCCGGCCCCGTGCATTTTGAACTTTTACCACAACGGCAAACGGTTAATAGTCAACTAAACTTAGAATGTTTTGAAAGTATTCAAACAGATGTTTAAACATTCCTGGACTCAAAAGATTTTTATGCAAATGAAATGGACATTATGCTGAAAGTAAAACGTAGTTGCGAACAATGAACAATGCATCTACAAATAGTTAAAAATATGGCACGTATAAAAAAATTAAAAGAAAAAAGAAAAAATGTCGACCAACATTCAGCACATTAAGTCTCCTTTGTATCACACAAAAAAACAGTAAATATAATAAAAAAATCGACAGGACTTAAAATTTTCATAGCAATGATTATGTTCTGGTAAGTTTAGATATAACATCAATGTTTACATAAATACTTATGACAAAAATGAAAAAAATTATTACAAAAAATATGATACAATCAAATAAAACATTAATTTGAATAAAGAAAAATTTTTATAAATCTTAAAATTACGTGCAGAAAATAAATATTTTGTATTTGAGAATAATATATATAAAAAATAGTAGGACTTTCAATGGGTGGATATTTATCACCAATACTAGCTTCGATTTTTATTAATGAATTAATTAACAATATTTTAAAGAGTACAAATATGTTGACGATACAATAATTTACAATCTTAAGGAAAAGTTTTAAAATCGTTTAACGAAGCATATAATTTAATAAAGATCACAATAAAAAAGAAAAAGAAAGTTATATCCCATTTATAGATGTAAAAAATAATAAAATTTCATTTTAGATTGGTATAAAAATTCAAATACAACCAATAGAATAACACACTTTATCCCTCACATTCAATAAAACAAAAAAATAATGTATATAATTTCGTAGATAAAAATTTAAAATTTAATGATATTAGATTTCCTAACAATAATATAAACAATTTAATAAAAACTTTCTGCAAATAATTACCCCCAAAAAACTACCAGAAAAATTTGAAAAAAAAATTAAATTGTTACAGTAACTTAAAGAAAAGTAATAACAATGCCGGTATAATTTTTTTATCTCAAGGAGGATAAAAAAAAGTTTTAAAATCATTTAATGAAGCATACAATTAAATAAAGACCACAATGGAAAAAAAGAAAATTATATCCCATTTCCAGATGTAAAAAATAATAAAAAGTTCATTTTAGATTGGTATAAAAATCCAAATACAAATGTATATAATTTTGAAGATAAAAATTAAATTTTAATGATATTAGATTTCGTAGCAATAATATAAACATTTAATAAAAACTTTCTACAAATAATTACCCAAAAAAACTAACATACCAAAAATTGCAAAAAATTAAATTATTATAGTAGCTTAAAGAAAAATAATAACAATGATGGTATGATTTATGTACAAAGAAAAACAGAAAAAACATCAACAATCCTTAAAAAAGAAAAGGCATAGATAAAAATTTAATTGTATATCAGTATTAGAAAATTAAAATATGGAATTGCCTACTATCTCTATATAAATTTAAAAATAAAGTGTATAATTCTAATATTGTCAGTGACTGGAAGAGCAGAGGAAAACGTATTTGCCTTCTTTGCGTTGAAAATCGTATGCGTCCACTTTTGCAGGCTGAAGAGAGCCCACAGCCTTCCGCAGCTCTTCGATCACAAGCTTCGATTGACGCCGTCGAGGTGAAGGGAAGTAATAAACTAATAACATTGTTAAAGTTCATCGAACACTTCACGTGGGGTGCAGACAGGGAGACCCTCCTGGAAATATTTGGCTCACAGCTGTGCTCGACCTTCTTTTTTGGTTACATGGACTATTCTTCAGCCCAAAAAACGCGCCTGCAGAGGCACTACAGGTCTTCCAGCGGTCTCTGACGCGTTCAGATCAAACCCTTTGGCCAACCCTTGCTGCAAGCTGGGAGTGTGTTCACACGTGGTTTCTTGCCATGGGATAAAATAGGGAGCCACAAAGCCTACTGAACCTTGACCTAAATAGATCTATTGTGCTCCTCTGTTAATTATAGCTCACTGGCCAACTTCAGGTTATTAACCAGCCTCCACAGCTTTGCCAGCGGTTCTTTGGTGTAGGATCTTGCTTGTGGTTTTTCCTGTCCTAATTACAAGAACCTGCACCTACATATACCTCCTCAGAAACATAAAATGTGTTCTGCGGTCTCCTCCTCTTCCTGGCAGTATCCGCATAGTGTTTCTTCTGCCTGTACTCCTATGTGTGCATGTGCTTTCTTAAATGGCAGTGCCCCGTCTGGGGTGCAACCAGAATCCTGGTTTGGTTGCGATTGCCTTCCATTAATTCTTTTGTCAGTTTTGCGGATGGTCCTTCTATGAATCTCTTCGCGTGCCTCATACCTGCGGTATTGTTCCACCAGGTTTTGGACTCATTAAGGATCCATTTTAAGATGGATCCTCTTTTGTGGCAGACTACTAAGCCGCAATAGGGTTCTGGGCCAAGAGAGTCCAGCATGTCAACGTCTTCGTTGCCTCTATGCCCCGAATGTCCAGGGACCCATGCAAGGGTCAGGTCATTAGTGTCGCTGACTTCCGTCTGGGCCTCCATGGATTTCCAAACCCTTTTTGCCCTCGCCTCGCATGAGGCTAAGGCCCTGAGAGCTGCATCGCTGTCAGAGAAAATGGCTATCTTCCGGGAATGTATTCTTACCCTTTTTATTTCTCTGGTACATTGTTCGATCGGTATTATTTCAGACCGGAAAACTGTAGCATACATGCCTAGGTTTACCGCCAGTTCGGTCTTGGGATTCATCCTAAAGACCAAAGGGTTTCTTGCCAAACCGGTTCATCAGCTTTCGGGTGTGATCCTTAGATGCCAGTACAGTAGGATATACAAGCGACTTCAGACCAGGACGCGACCTCAAGGAATACGCGAAGCCTTAGGGATGATGACGCTGGGAACTGTACTCGAGCTTGTTGCAAACCCTACACATTCCATGAATTACAACTCGATCTACATGTGATTGAGTATTATCCCTAATAGATGGAGTGAATGGGATTATAGCTTCCAGAAGGACTTCCTAGAAGAAGGTCCATTGGTCCATTGTGTAATCAGTACGGGCTTGCACATTGATTCCAAGTCATGCCATAACTTACTGTCTTTGAAACGGCTGTGGCTCACTCATGGCACATGAAACAAAGCATTCTCCACACATGTTCATTTGATAGCCAAAAATCAAGCCATCACTCATCTGTGAAGAGAACAGCCTCCATTGTTCAAGCGTCCAAACGAGATGCTGGTTTGCTAATAACCGTTTTTATTCGATGCCTATCCTGTAGTAGAGAACCTCATGCGGGACATCTAGAGACTAAGCGACACTTCGAAGCTTTTTAGTGATTGTTTTAGCTTATCCTTACATTACGTTTGTAGTTGACTACCTACCAAGGTAGCGGTTAAATGACGGTATGCGGTACCGTCATACATCGCAGTCGACATTATCCTCTCTTCGGTCGAGACTTCCCGTGGCCCTAAACCGCTTTAGACCATTGTGGATGGTGAACAGTGGCACAACCAGGACTTAAGCTATGTCGTCGTTAGCCAAAGCATCTTCCCGGGCGAGATTTTCTCGACTTAAACTTAAGTAAAAACAATTTTTTTCATCAAATTTATTGTTTCATCAAAGAAAAGCATTTAAGAAGCTAATTAACTCACGCGACAAGTTGGGTGTGGAAAGGATGAAATTTAACTGATTTTCTTCATTTTTAATCTAAAGATTTTAAGAGAATTAGTAACTAGAAACAAATAAATACAAGTTTCATGTTTTTGTATTTGTGTGTATATTAAATTACATTCAAAATCACCTCCTCACCTAATAATATAATAATTTAATTATTCATCTAATATAATAATCTATTCCATCTTAATGTACATACCGATCTTTTTCGAGACTAAGTTAAGTGAAAACTATTTCATGAGATTGTCTGTTTGTAGTTTGATCGGAAAGCGACTAAGGTTTTTTAAAGTTACGGTGACATTGAATTAAAACGTGAAATCTTTACAATAACGATGCGATCACGGACAAAACCATGTATTTCCATAAACTGACTTAACGTGCAAAGTTTTCAAAATTAAACTCCATCACAGACAGAAAATTCCATCAAGTTTGAATTCAACACAGAACTTTTTCACTTTTAGATTAACAGCAAGCAATTATTGATATTTATTCATATTTACCTTAAAAACAAATATTACTATTAATATTATAACATTATTTTATAATGAATTTTTAATATAAACAGAAATGATCAAACTGTATCTGGAAAAGGCATTAAATCTAACCTCAAAGCCAGCAGTTCTTCCATTCATCAAAAAACGAAGCTAAATTTTTTTTTGGGCACTCTTAGCACGACATGCAAGAATGGCACAATTTCACAGAAGACATACACTTTGAGCCCTGAAGATGATCTCAATAAAGATCGAAACGTTGGCACGATAAAGAAGAAGTTTTTCTGAAACCTACATCACACCAGACCGCATCTCACGATTTCTGAATAATTATCGACGAACGGTCACTAAACACTACACATTACTAAATTTTACAGGTCAAATCATGCGCAACTAAAAATAAAGCAATCCAAAGAAATAAATGCCTAAGAGTATGACTCGGCTTGACTAAAATTTAACCTGGAATGCCCTCTCGAGTACCCAAGACAGAAAAATAAATTCAAAGATTGTAAAAGAACTTGAGGCCTAAATCCTAAATTAATCTTATTAAGTAAAGCATTAAGCCTAGTTCATAACCTCATTTGTTACGAAACACTTTTCTAGGGACATAAAACGGCGTGTTCTTGGACATTTTTTCTTCTCCGGCGACTCTCGCAATATAAAAGTCCCATGTCTCAAGTTTCTCAGTTTGCTGTTGTTGCCCATCAAGGTTTCCCTGAAGATGGTATTGTTTTTTTTTTATCTTTTCTCCAACCATACCCAGAACGATTTCGAAATCAACAGATCTCATTCGTACGAAATTTCTGAACCCTATGGCATCTTCCAATTTCAATTTTTCCAGAGGATTCAAAGTAACTTGAATTTTACCTGAAAACTCATCAGCACCGTTTAGTTTTACTCCAATAAATTGGGCAATATCATTGACATTGCGTTCCGATTTCTGTAGCTCAGTTGTCTTCGTAGTGTGGACACGGGACAGTCGCGGAACATTGTCGCCAGGTGTGTACTGGGCGTTAGAGTACTTCAGACCCACCTTATATATGCAAGTTACATTACAATGGTCATAAATTGAACAAAGAAAGGCAGTGTAACTACGACAAAAAGTCCAAAGAATTCGATACCAAGATCGCATGTGCAACAACCCCAGCTGAAATGGATCGGAACATAAGGCTGACTGCCTTACTTATGTGTAAAACGGATACCTGAAAAGCATCAACTACTGGCCAAAAAATTCCCGACAAAGTTATACATTTAAAAACGAACAGAATGGAAAGACCAAAACGAGTTTATAGCTTCTCCCTGTTTATAATCCTGACCCCGCTCCAAGTTATCAGAGAGTTATCACAGAAAATTTCGATTTTTGAAAAACTATTAAGTGTAATTATTTAAAAAAAAGATAAAATAAGAAAAAAGTTTATTACTTCTCCCTGTTTATTACCTGACCCCTAGCCCAAGCTATCTAACCATTGCCTTTTCCTGGTAATCAACGAAACAATGGAATATATCTTTTAACTGCCCCTCTTACATAAATCAAAAGGATGCCAGAGACATAAGAACGGAGAATTCATTTTTCAGTGGAATGAAAACAAGCATCTAATGTCGTTACCAAAATTTTCGACAGAGGTCATATAACTGACATGCCTAAAACTATCTCTGACTTATTAGAGAAAATGCTGGATTTGTTAAAACCATTCAATATAATTATTAAAATGAGAGAAAATGGAAAGATAAAAGAAAAAAGAAAAACCTGGAGCTCTTTTGTGGTATATAGATGGCTCCATGATGAGAAGTGGTGGTGGTGGGCCTATGAGACCGCGTGTCCCTCGCCCAGTACAGAAGACGGTAGTCTTCCAAGCCAAGACTAAATGCCTAAATGCCTAAATGAATGACTAAAAATGACTAAATGTTCTCCAAGCACGAAATCAAGTCAAAATATCTATGAAACTGCGTAAAGACCTTTTATACTGGGACATCTGATGATGATGAAAGGGGACTAGGAAGAGGGGGTTTATGTTTCCAAGCATTGTAGCCTTCTGGCTTATTGTACTTTCCTAGTTCCTTAGTCCTAGTTCGATACGATCCTTATTTTAAGAAGCACAATTCTAGGCCATTTTGTCATTGCTACAATTCCTTTCCCTGGGGTTTTGTAACCAATTATGTTTTCATTGAGCCATCATATGTTTATGTAGGCTGTTTCCGCCTCTTCTACAAATATGGTCATTAATTCACTACTTTCGTAGTCCGCTTGTCCAATTAATACATGACAATTAATTAAGGTTTTTTAGTTGAGATGAAAAAAGCTAATGGCACGAGAAGGATTCGAACCCACGACCTTCGGCTAGATACGCCGCTGCTTTTCTACCTGAGCTATCGTGACCTCGATCCACACGGACATCAACTCCCCATCTCAACCCCACTTTATGAGTTTTCCCTCCTTTTGCCATTTTTCAATGTGGGTTCCAATCCCTCTCCTGCCATTAGCTTTTTTTCATCTCAACTAAAAACCTTAATTAATTGTCAAATATGGTCATTATTGAACATGTCATGACGAGAAGATTTTCTCAGATGCCAGAGACTGGTATATATTGTCCTATCACTCCTTGTTGTTTAAGTTGGGTTGCTTTAGCTTAAGTTTACTGTGTCTAGCAACCAAGAATTTATCTATTTTTCCTTTTGTCTTTCTTTTATCCCTTCTGTGATGAACCTAAGTTTGTTTTTTATTATCCAAAGAATAGGTTCAAGGGGTATATATGGTCTTGCAGATCCACTTCTAGCCAGTTTGTCTGCCTTTTATTTATCCAATATTACTTTGTCTCCTGGTACCCAAGACATCTAGTTATAAGTTAATGCTTTAATAGCTACTTGATCTTAAAAGGATTTTTTTGTTAGTCTAACCTCTTTTAAGAATATTTGAGATAAAAGCTTTGATGGCAATTCACCTTGTTAGACCGAGGTTGTCCAGGTTCTTTTATTTGTTTTGTCATCGTTGTTATTATTAGAATATATCATATCATTGTATCTGATTTCCTCAAGAATTCTTCTTCTCCTTTGCATTCTATTAAAACTTTATAGATTGCTATAAAGAGTGTTTCCGGAATGTGGTCAGCCCCCTTTCTAATAATGGGGGTCAGATTTTATTAATTATTGTTTTATCTCCGAAGTGTTTCGTTCCCATTAGTTTGATCAATTCTGGAGCCTAAATGAGTTTTTCCTAACTTCTCTTTATATATTTCCAATGGAGGTAGATTTAGGTCGGCTAGACTTTGTGGGCCGAATGTTTGGGTAACTTGTTTTTGTTAAGGTTTAGTCCAACAAATTAGTGAGCCGGGGGATAATTTGGTCTTATCACTGCGTATATAGCCAGTGGGTCATTTCCGGTTTTAGTCCGCAATGTTTGCCTATGTTTCTTCTTGTGGTTAGTGATGTTGTACTTTATGCTGTACTGCTGGTGGGGAGATACAGTAAA
Organism: Cimex lectularius; assembly: GCF_000648675.2. Classification (NCBI taxonomy): domain Eukaryota; kingdom Metazoa; phylum Arthropoda; class Insecta; order Hemiptera; family Cimicidae; genus Cimex; species Cimex lectularius. Next base: position 167,287 of record NW_019392830.1, on the reverse strand, counting down.
GGGATCGAACGTATAGTCTGACGTTAAGGTGGGTTCCAGGTCATGAAGATATTTCAGGCGTATTAGCGAAAAAGAGAGCCATGGCGCCATTTGCTTAAATCTGTCGAAACCCAGGAACTGCTGCAGGGCATGGTTCAGTAAAATACCATTTTAAGAAAAGAGACTATTAACGGATAACCAATCTCGATTATCTCTAGTGAAAAAATGCATAGGAAATCAATAAATGCCAACATACCCCATAACCCCAAATGAGAAAAGAAATGCTCAGGATTTGTTTAAAAATTCATTAATATCCCAAATAATTCAAATCCAGCGAAAAATCATTGTTATAAAATCTCGATCTGTACGGAATCGAGGTTAGAAGAATACAGCACGTAAAATGTATATCCATGTGGACTAAATGGACGAACCCATCGTGAAAATTTATGCACCGTCGAAAAAAAATTGCACTTGTAAATCCTCCATGACGTATTTCATTAGTGACTCGGCAAAAAAAACTTTCTATATAATAAATAAAATATATATGTTTACGTATAATTGATCCAATGCAAGACCATTTGTCATTTAATTATCGTCTGTGTTCTAAAAATAATTAAAAAAATAAAAACAGGCTATTTATCATATGATTAGACTAATACAATACGATTGAATATTTTCTCTAATATAAATAGTACGTGTTTGTTTGAAATAATTGTTTAGCTTTTCATATTAAGAAAACTAAAAAACAATTCAGTCGGTAGTAATTGGGGTAGAAAATGTGCACAGTTTAGGTCATTTCGTCACAACTTGGACATATAGAAAAGCATACAAGGCAAATAGCGCGCAAAACCCATTCCGCGGTTATTGTCCTTCATCTCCTAACCGAATGACGTACCTCAGAGTATCGAATCTCGCATCTCTTGACGTCTCTACGATTGCAAATTTGTTTATCGTTTTATCTCCGAGACCCTTGGAAACAGGTCTGACCTGGAGATTGGCGGTGAGTAGAACTCATGACCAGAAGGAAATTTTGTTTACAAGAGATTCCAGGAACAGGGCCAGGCTATTATAGCATCATTTATGAGAAAGTTTTGCAGGCGGGAGATTTGCATAATTTTAAAACATCTTTTTTCCTGACTTTTTATATAATGGAGACTTGTAATAGATTTTATTAAATTGAACTAAAAACAAAATTGATTAATACTTTTTTTCCTTTTTTGCTTCAAATCTTCTCACGACCTCGAATGTGCAATTTAAATCAGTCGATCAAAACATCAAATTTCTTACCATGGTTGGATCTTACACATACTGCTATTGAACATAAACACCTCTATTTATTTAAATTTTGATTTTTGGCTTGTACAGCTTCCTCGCACCTCGCTCTTATTTACCAAACTCAGTCAACGAAAAATACTAAAAATCCGTTCTATAGTTTTTATAATATTCAACAATTTTACCTCTTGATTAGTATTTTAATTGTTGAACGCACTTAGAAATATATTAATACAATTTGACAAACCAGGCCAAGAATGTATATTGCAAATATTAATTTATAAAAATAGTTACAAATATTAAAAATATCAAAATGCATGAGAGACTACGTAAATCCATTTTTATTTCAAACAGATACATTTTGTCCAATACCAAATGTACAATTTGAATAAGTACTCAATTAATAGATTGAATTAAGTAATCACTTTATTCATTTTCATTCATTCATCCAGCTTTTATATATTAAACTGATCTATTTTCGACTCAAGTCAGAATCATCATGAGACATATTTGATCATTTGTTCATTAAGCTATCCTTTTTTGAAGGTTGAAAGTCAAATTGAAACTTTTGTTCATTTTCAACTCAGGTTGGGATCATTGGAAATTCAACCTTTGCTTCATTAAACATATCTATTTTAACACATATTTGATAATTGGAAGCCAAATTCCAACTCTTTTTTTCATAAATTGATCTATTTTGAACCCATGTTTGATAGTTGGAAGTCAAATTCCAACTTTTTTTCATAAGTAGATCCATTCTCAACTCATGTTTGATAGTTGGAAGTCAAATTCAACCTATTTTTATAAACATATCCATTTTAACACAGATTTGATAGTTGGAAGTCAAATTCCAACTTTTGTTTCATAAATTGATCCATTTTGAACCCATGTTTGATAGTTGGAAGTCAAATTCCAACTTTTACCCATGTTTGATAGTTGGAAGTCAAATTCCAACTTTTTTTCATAAATTGATCCATTTTGAACCCATGTTTGATAGGTGGAAGTCAAATTCCAACTTTTTTTTTCATAAATAGATCCATTTTAACTCATGTTTGATAGTTGGAAGTCAAATTGAAAAAAAAAAAAAAAAACATTTTTTTAGATAGATGGAAATCAAATTCAAACTTTCGTTCATTAAACATATTTGATAGTTGGAATTCAAATTGCAACTTTTGTTTCATAAATAGATCCATTTTCAACTCATGTTTGATAGTTGGAAGTCAAATTCAAACCTTTTTTTAGACAGATGGAAGTCAAATTCAAACTTTCGTTCATTAAACATATTTGATAGTTGGAATTCAAATTGCAATTTTTGTTTCATAAATAGATCCATTTTCAACTCATGTTTGATAGTTGGAAGTCAAATTCAAATTTTGGTTCATTAAACATATCCATTTTCTACTCATGTTTGATAGATGGAAGTCAAATTCAAACTTTCGTTCACTAAACATATTTGATAGTTGGAATTCAAATTCCAACTTTTGTTTCATAAATAGATCCATTTTCAACTCATGTTTGATAGTTGGAAGTCTAATTCAAATTTTGGTTCATTAAACACATCCATTTTAACACAAATTTGATAGTTAGAAGTCAAATTCGAACGTTTGTTTCATAAATAGATTTTCAACTCATGATTGATAGTTGTAAGTCAAATTCAAATTTTAGTACATTAAACATATCCATTTTAACACAAATGTAGTAGTCTGAATTCAAATTCTAACTTTTGTTTCACAAATAGATCCATTTTCAACTCATGTTTGATAGTTGGAAGTCAAAAAAATTCAAACTTTTGTTCATTAAACAGTTCATGTTGAACTCATTTTTTTTTTATATTTGAAAGTCAAGTCAAATTCACACTTTGATTCATTAAACATATCCTTTTGAACAAATATTTGAACGTTGGAATTCAAATTCTAACTTTTGTTTCATAAATAGATCTATTTTCAACTCGTTTGAAAGTTGGAAGTTAAAAAAATTCACACTTTTGTTCAATAAACAGTTCCATGTTGAACTCATTTTTTATATTTGGTAAGTCTAGTCAAATTCAAACTTTTGGTCACTAAATTGATCCATTTTCATCTCATGTTTGAATCGTTGAAAGCCAACAAACTTACCTTCATTAAAAAATTCAGTTTTCAACTCATGTTTGACAGTTGAAAATCAAATTCAAGTTTTGGTTATTAAATAGATCCATTTTCAATTCATGTTTGTATCCTTAAAGTCAAATTCCACTTATTCTTCATTAAAAAGATACATTTTAATCTCATGTTTGAAGTTAAAAGTCAAATTCAAACTTTGATCATTAAACGGATCCATTTCTAAATCATATTTAACTGTTGGAAGTCAAATTCGAACTTTTGTTCAATAAACCCATTCTTAGAATGTTAGATTCACTCAATTACAGACATTCATCTCATTCATTCGTTTTTAAATTAATATATATACTATAAAATTTAAAATTTTGTTAACCAAAAATGTCTTATCACTTTCATTCTTTCATTTGACATCAGTAGTATTTGACATACATAAATATTGAAAGATTTATTGCAAAAATGTTTTGGCTGAGTATTAAGCATATTTTCAATTTTATAGAAGGTTAATTAAAGTTCAACGTAGTATTATTCTTTTGTAATATTTTATTCGTATTGTTCAGTTTTTAATAGAATTCTTGAAGCGTTTTCTGATCAGTAGGGCTTACCAAGTCATTAACATAACTCTCACGTTCACCATTATTCGTCTATAGTGCATGTAGATTGTACGAACAAACAATTCACCTCGCAATATCTAATGCAGACTTGCATAATAGAAATGTTTGTGTGTCTGTAATATTAATCGAAATAAAACTCTTAATCTGCTGTTTGTAAAGAAATTTTTTTATAAGAAACATTCTTTCATTCATTTCATAGATTTTCCTTCCTGTTTTTATGAAAATGTTGAGACATGTTATGTCGTTTATTGTTTGGAATTATGTGTTGTGATTAGTGACCGTTAGTCGATGATTATTCGGAAGAAATGCGGTCTGGTGTGATGTAGGTTTCAGAAAAACATTTTCTTTATCGTGCCAACGTTTCGATCTTTATTGAGATCATCTTCAGAGCCTGAGATTTACAAACATTGTTTAAATTTAACAAATTCATGTAGGATGTGGAAAAAAGTGAATTTATACGATGCAAAAATATTTTTTTTTATATTCAATCAAAGTATTTATGCAGAAAACAAACATTTTGAGTGAGTAGAAACACTTTGAATGAATATTTTAAAAAATATATATTTTTTGCATTGTTTAAATTTACTTTTCTTCCACATCCTACATGTATTTGTTAAATTTAAACAAACTTTGTAAATCCCAGGGCCTGACGATGATCTGATGATGAAGATCGAAACGTTGACACTATAAAGAAAACGTTTTTCAGAAACCTACATCACACCAGACCGTATCCCACGATTTCCGAATAATCGTTTTAAATTATGTTTGAATTTACTTTTTGACTTTCATTGGGTTTGAAATTCGATGTTTGATTTACAAGCTTTCATTTGACTTGTAACAGATGAAATTTGTTGTAAAGGTCTTAAATGTATATTCTGGGATTTAATTTGCGAATTCGTTCGATTGATAAAGAAAAAAGTTAAATTTAATTTCATATAGTTAAAGTTGATTAAGTTAGTTATTTTATAAAAGAATGAATTAATTTATCAAATTTCTAAGACTATTATCAAATGGTTGAATATCGAGTTGGAGGTTCAAATCTGTTTCAGTTTCAGAAGACTCGCTATTCCCACTCTTGCATTTTACAAGACCTTCAAATTTTTATCTCGTAGAATTCCAATGGGCGAAGTCTTTGTCGCCGGTCGAAAAGAGCGATTTGGAGGGTTAACGAGGGCAGATCAGTCAGTGTTTGATGCAAGGTTGATAGCCATGTCATGAAGGAAGCCCGTGGAGATTAGGATCGGTCGAAAACGTTCGTGAAACTGAAAAGATCCCTTTGACTAATGCTTGATCTCCAGAGAAACATTTCTTGAAGAAAGCGATGGCCAATTAAACTGCATTCCCTTTACAGTCAACGCTATCAAATAAGCCGTTCTTGCTTAACAGACCATTCTGAGAGTAAGGCTTCCGCAGTTATCTTTATTTGTTTTATGAGTATATTTGTACTTTAGACTTTACTATGCAGATGAAAATTTTTCAAAGCACTATTTTAATCAGTTGGCCAATTTTTATAACAATCCGCTTTCATAGAAGGTAAGAAAATTTAATGCGCCTTGAGTAGGACCTTGGGATCGGATAATACAAGCAGCTTAAAAGTATTTGTTAAAAGAAGTAAATTTTAGTTGTATTTGTGAAATTTCTTGAAAGAAGTTCCATCAGATTTTTCTTAAGCTTTTTTGATAGACATGCAATTATTCGATCAATGGTCGATAGTTCTCAGTGTGTTAGACCGCACGAGCAATCATATACACAGAATAATCACTATACAGAGCGAGATTAAGAGGACCAGAAAATTTCCGGGAAAGGAAACTCAACTATTCAAACATGAGTTGATAATGGATCGATTTAATTATGGACAAGACTGATGAGAAACAGAATTTGACTTCCAGCTAACAAACTTAAGTTCAAAATGGATTTAATTAATAATTATTAATTTAGAAATCGTGAGATGCGGTCTGGTGTGATGTAGGTTTCAGAAAAACATTTTCTTTATCGTGCCAACGTTTCGATCTTTATTGAGATCATCTTCAGGGCTCAAAGTGTTTGTCTTCTGTGTAATTGTGCCATTCTTGCGTGTCGTGTCGAGAGTGCCTCTGTGGGCACGATTTCTAAATAAATATCGATTAACGGTCACTAATCACCACTAATTAATAATCATGAAAAAACAGCTTCAACTGTCTTCTGTCTATTCAAACCTGAGATGAAAATGTATAAGCTCAATAAATAAAACATTGAATTTCAACGATTCAATGATTTAAGTTGAAAATGGATCAGCTAAAAAATCAGTTATAAAGAAAAGCTTGAAATTTGACTTTCGATGATTCAAACGTGAATTGAAAACGGATCAGCTTAATGAAAAAAACTTTGATTTTTAATTTGGCTTACCGTTCAAATGTAATATGAAAGTGTCTAAGTTGAAGGAACAAAAGTTTGAATTTGATTTTCAACGATTTAAGCCTGAATTGAATATGAATCGGTTTAATGAACAGTTGGTTTTCAATTTGACTCTAAGTGATTCAAAATTATGGTAAAAATGGATTAGCTTAATAAAGAAAAACTTTAATCGGACGTCCATCTATCAAACATGAAATGAAAATGGAACTGCCTACTGGAGAAAGTTTGAATTTGACTTTCTACTATCAAACCGGTAAATATGGATCTGTTTAATCATCAAATTTTGAATTTGAAGTTAGTAATTTGGAAAACTCAATTGAAATTTGATTTTTATTGTCATTTTGATCAATAAATCGGTTGGGCTTTCATTAAATTAAATTTGACTTTGAACGAGTCAAACAAGATAGCGAAATACACGTTTGAACGAAAATGTTTAGATTTATCCACTACATTTTAAAGTTTGATATTCATATAGATGAACCTTTTCTAAAATTCGACAACTTTTTCCCGTTCAAAAAATAATAATAATGTAAGAAGTACTAGTGAGCTTATAGATTTTTTTTGGTTGTGAAACAAAAATATCTTTAAAAAGTTTATTTTGTGTTTTGAGGCCTGTCGAAGTGGAGTTTGACCTCATTGCACCTTTCCGAAACGTCAAACAATTCAGTTAGCCCCGGTCGATCTGGTAGCCCTTCGGGTGAAAAAGAAGACAAAAAAAAAACAGGAAATGAACCGGAATGAGAAAACGATCTGGAAGAAGTTCAGTCGGTCTTGATAGGGAATAAGGCGAGGAAAATGTGTCACGGACAGCAGTGGCTCGTCGAGCAAAACCGTTCCTGGTCAAGAGCATGCTTAAAGAGCGGAAAAATATCACTATAAACAACACATAGATTACATTCCGATGAGCTTTGCTGCTTTATTTTTTTTATATTAAAACTAAATGCGTATTCTATCGAGTAGAAGTAGGGTTAAAAATATAAAGCAAACCGGTTCCTTCCCCCTTAAAAAGAGCAAGAAATAGCGCGCTGGTTAGCAGGCTGACTTCCTCACCGTAGAAGTGCCAAATATGCTATTTGTTCCGGAATAATACGTTTGCTACATAAAGAAATTAAAAAAACAATGTCACAAGCGGGATTCGAACCCACGACGAAAATTCAAAAGGTGAGGTTGAGAAGGAAGTTAGTATCCGAGTGGATCGAAGTCACGATAGCTCGAGTGGTAGAGCAGCGGCGTATTTAGCCGAAGGTCGTGGGTTGGAATCCCGCTTGTGACTGGCTTTTTTATCTCAACCAATACCTTAAATACAGATGAATTAATGAAAAGATATTATTTGGTCAAGCGGACCACGAAACCTAATAAATTTAATAAGCAAAAATGAAGTGTACTTCACTAATGCTCTCTGTGGCCAGAGGCTCATTTGTCGCCGACAATCAAATAACACGTTATTTGAAAAATGGCAAAAAGGAGGGACAATTCAAAAGTTGAGGTTGAGATGGGAAGTTAGTGTCCGAGTGGATCGAGGTCACGATAGCTCAAGTGGCGTATTTAGCCGAAGGTCGTGGGTTCGAATCCCGCTTGTGACACTGACTTTTTATCTCAACCAATACCTTAAATACAGATTAATTAATTGAAACCTATATTTTATAATCGATTAAATTAGCAACATATATGAAGACAAAATACTGTCATATTCCATTGGATATATAACTGCGAATAATGCTATCGAATCCTTCATTTGTCTGTTTCAAGAAGACGGCGATTAAAAAAAGAAGAGTCCTCGTAAAATGGTGGTTGTTGTTCAAAAGGCCAGATAACGAAGGCCACTCTAATAAATTGAATCACTAACAAATGTGAAAATGCCCTTGCGGCTCTTATCGATGAACTAAATCGTTAAATAAAAAATTAGACGTTCCGAGTTAGAAGGAAGCTTCTGTCTTATAAATTGATTTCGAAGAAAGACGCAAGCCGCCGCGCATTTCAAACGATCCGATGGGTCAAAGCTCAAAAACCATTTTGACCTTTTAATTTGAATATACTAAACCCTGTCTTAGTCCATGAATGATTCAATATGTTTTGTATTGGTAATATGTCGCGTCACAGGACATCTTATAAAAATCGCACTGTATCACACAATATTTCAAGAACTATCTTAGTTAATCTAACAATAGTTTTCAAATTTAGGTTTTTTTAACGCCTGATTGATTTATTATTCGGCACCTTGCGACCCAATATAATTTTCGGGTTGATACGCCGTGACTTCTGCTCATTTAGCGTGAACCAGGGGGCACGTACAAAACCGGACGCGAGAGCATTACCCACAAAAAAATTCAAAAATAGGTAGATATTATACGAAAAAATATTAAGAAAAATTTAAATCGTGATTTTCAAAAAGTAAATATTTTAAATATCTGAAAATTCGTAGGTCTTCCTAGAAAACAGATGGCGGAAAGAACGTTATTTTAATGTTTATAGCAGTTTTGATCGAAATCTGGGGTGCCCAAAAAAATTACTAAAATTAACAGCAAACAAAATTTTCAGAGGTTTGACACACAGCATTATGCTGTGTTATGCTATATTCCGAGTGTCCTTTTTGGGTAGCCCAGCTGAATTGCTCTTGAACTAATGACGCTATAAAAAAAATTTAAAAATACGTGTAATATTTTGAATCTAGTTTTAAATTTTTACCTTTTTTGGAGAAAAATTATACAGGGTAACTCAACCGTTCATCTTCAAAAATTCAAATAGACCCTATAAATCGTGACACATTATTTTAAAAAATTGTTTACGCTGAAACAATGGTGTAATTTGGTTTTAAATTGGTCAAAACCTGACAAAAAGTCTTTTCATTTGCTATTTATTAATCACATTTCATGTTGTGCATGCCTTGAGTAAAGATGGAAAGATTTGCTCTTTTTAACCACTCTTCACCGGTGCTCAGTGCGACAGAGTCGGGGAGATGGAAGCATTTTCTATCCTTTGACGCTGTTCTTCAACTAAGGTTGCTGGGTTATGATTGGTGTTTTTAAAAGGCCCGACATTAAATTGTCAAGGGGAGTTAAATCGGGGGACCGAGGAGGCCAACATATGAGGCCATGAGGTCCTATCCGCCTATCCCGGAAGTGAAGATTCCAATAACGCAAAGAATTGTATGCGGGGTGTCCATCAAGTTGGAGGATCATTCTTTGTCGTTGCGGAGGAACACCATGTAATAGTTTTTTGTTTTTTTTATTTAGAAATCGTGAGATGCGGTCTGGTGTGATGTAGGTTTCAGAAAAACATTTTCTTTATCGTGCCAACGTTTCGATCTTTATTTAGATCATCTTCAGGTCTCAAAGTGTTTGTCTTCTGTGTAATTGTGCCATTCTTGCGTGTCGTGTCGAGAGTCGGTCACAATGTAATAGTGTAGGTAAAACGCCCTCAAAAAATTGAGGAATTGAGCATCATTTAAATTATTTTCGTAGAAATAAAGCCCTATTAATTTACTTCCGAAAGTCCACACCAAACGTTGATACTTTGAGCCATCTGATGATGACTAGAGTACGAAATTCTCGTTTTTTTCTCTGCCCACGTTCGAAAATTCCATCGGTTTAGTATGCCATTAGAGGTGAACTTGGATTCATCAGTACATACCTTAATTAATTGAAATAAAAAATTAATGATTGTATTACAATTAATTAAGGTTTTTAGTTGAGATAAAAAATGTCAATGGCACGAGCGGGATTCGAACCCACGATCTTCGGCTAGATACGCCGCTGATCTACCACTTGAGCAATCGTGACCTCGATCCATTCGGACACTTACTTCCCATCTCAACCCCACCTTTTGAATTTTCCCTCCTTTTTGCCATTTTTCAATTCCAAAGGTGGGGTTGAGATGGGAAGTTAGTGTCCGAGTGGATCGAGGTCACGATAGCTCAAGTGGTAGAGAAGCGGCGTAGGCTTATCTAGCTGAAAATCGTGGGTTCGAATCCCGCTCGTGCCATTGACTTTTTAATCTCAACTAAAAACCTTAATTAATTATAATATATTAATTAAGCGGACCACGAAATTAGTGAAATTAATGTTTGTGTTCAACTTGAGTTTTATAATTTACTTTATTTTTGGTTCTAATTTCATTTTCTTGATTTTTTTCTTCTTATTTCACTTTTTGAGTTGTTCTGTTCTTTTGTTGCTTCATTTATGTTTTCGTGCCCCTCCGACAGACCGAATTTTCCATGCGGAACGGTACATATTTTATTTTACTCTACATTACTGTATTATAACAAATGAAGTACCATTATTATTAAGCAATATAAGCATAATATTGTTTATTGTAACACTAATTCCATGAGTAAATTAACATTTTAAAGAATACATTGATTTTGTCGTTATCGAAATCCAATAACATTATGTACACATATGTGCATAATAAGCAATTTTATTTATTTTTAATATAAATATCAAAAGTAATATTTTATATTTTAATATAATCAACTTTATTTTCGATAGGTTCGATTCCCACCGTCACCTCTGGCCCTTTTTTCACGAACCCCCCCCCCCCCGAAATATGAACACGTACAAGAATTCGTCACCATGGTTAATATGCACTGATTATAAGGCAAAAAAAAAAACTTTATTTTCCTTGTTGTGGAGTTTATTTATGTAGCTCCTGTTGAGTTCCATGTTTGGGTTGTAGTCCTGTCTTTTCTTTCATTTTTTTCAGTGTTGTATTTATGTGTGCAACTTTGATTTGTGTGTATACAGTTTCAAACAGTGATATTTATCAGTAAAAATTAGAACATCTGCTTGTTTACTTGTACAGAAAAAATTAGTTATTTCAAATATATAATAGCATCTAATTTGTTTTAAAAACAAAATGACTTTGACCGGTCCTTATTTAAAATATTTAACCTTTCTTTAAAGCCGGACTTAACTACAGGCGAAAACAATAATTAATGGCCAACGTCAGCCGACTAATTTTCATTCGGCATCTTACTGATGAAACGTTCGATTTCAGTGAAAAATAGTACATAGCAGAAAATCATGTTATTTTCAATACGATAAGGGGATTTCCGAAGAAACAAATGACATGACATTTATCTATAAAATGGAATTAACCCGGAACCGTTCGTCAATAATCTGCCTATTATACAAATCCGATTTGTTTATCTTGTCTAAACCGAGCTAAGAGCAAGAAGAAATTGTTTGGTAGTTAATCTTCAATAATATTCTACGATATCAGCTGTCTATATTTTTTAATGCGCTTCATTTACATTTAAAAAAATTTGAATTTTAATTTCAACAGATTTGCAACTTATATGGAAGTCTCGTGGATAAAGTGATCTGCATTTCATGTCAACATTTGATGACGATCATGGACCGCCTATTCTCGCTTCGCGTTTTGTTCAGTCTCGTGGCGTTTTTCACCTTCAATATCAAACCGCTGACAAAACCTGAACGCCTTGCAAACCACTCTACAATATATTTTCAAAAATTTGATATCCTAATATCATCTTTACAACCTACTAGGACAGTACTTCCTAGCTTGAATCCTATCCAAGCCATTTCAACGTCAAAAAACATTTTGAGCTTAACAAAGAAATGGTGCACAAAGTGAAAACATATCTGAACGTGGAAAATACATAATCAATTTACAGTGGAATAAAAAATAGACACCTTTACATCAAATAAGAGCAATACCCGAATGGATCACAATAAAAGCCATATCAGGTCCCCAAAAGATCTCTTCAAAACTGGAAAGAATAATCCTGCCTGATAGCCACAGTGAAAAACTAGTCCACATGCATAATCTACATTTACTATACAACAGTAGGAGGGGGCGTCGGTGGCTGCAACGGTTTAGGGGTTGACACGGCGCTCATCACTGTAAGGTAAAGTCCCGGGTTCGAATCCAGCGGTCCTGCATTCGAACCCGACTTAGTTACAAAAAGCTCAAAAACCCCGCCAAAAAATGAAAAAAAATCTCGTTGTATTTCCTTCTGTCGTCAAATCAACCCACCCTGGCAGTCGTGGCCCATTTTATGTGGAACTACGGCGACAATGGGTGGTATAGTATGGTTTGAGACTCGAGACCCCGAAACGGCTCACCTCGTGTTCTCATCCACGGCCCTTTTTCTCAATCCGAGCTCCTTCATTCTATCCTGTGAACCCTCCTAACCCTTGGTAACAAGGGGAGTATCCGGGCACAAGATAAAGGTGCCAGAGGGCGTGGCAACCTCTCTAAAGCACAAGCTGTGTCGGTCTAAGGGTCGGCATGGGCGGCGGGTGCATTATAGCAGAATCACACGAGGGCCAGTGCACTAGACCCTGTCTGCAAAGACGGGGGAGGGTGTATGGCCATCTGTACCACGGGGTAACTAAACCTTCCAAATTCAGCCCTAGTTACACTGAGAATGGATTCGTGGTGACGCCCTTGGCGGGAACTTAGACAGAGGCTGTCTTCTATCTGTGACCTCAGTGAAGCTTGCGTATGGCCGACGTAAAACCCCCCGGCCTCACGGGAGACGTTGCGACCGGACGACAGCATGTAAGCGTTGAGGACGCAATGATCATGCTATAGTCCCTCGAATGCGTAAGTAAGCGAATGGAAGTGGGTAGTGAATCGGTGTCTCGGACTCGAGTATGCTTTGCATTGTTGTGCGTATGACCGGCGTGGTACCCTTGGGGAAGCGAGGGATCGGACCATCTAGGCTGAGCCTATGGCGTCCCTCGAATGCGCGTGGCAGGTGTAGGCTGAGCTCGATAAGAGACTTTACCGCTGCGGGTGTTCCCGGAAGTTTCTACGCTAGGGGAGCCCCTATACTCAGGGAGATAGAGTGGCCTTCTCTATCTAGGGAGTACGCGGGGGGGGGCGATGTATTTCGACCTGTTAGCCCCTCGCGTGCGGCATACGACCCGATGCACAATGCGGGCCCGACCATTCGGAGTGGACAAGCGGAGAGCGTGGTTGTCTTGGCCCTTAGGGGCTGGGACCCCTCTACCCCAATGCTGCGGCGGTAACACCATTCCGTCGTATGCAGAAGTGCGTCAGCTCTCATCTTGAGAATCAAAACGTCCGATAAGGCCATGTGCCAGGTGCGGACGCTAAAGATCCTCTTGTCTTGTTGACGATGAGTACTCGGGAACACAATGTCGTCAAATCAATAAAAATTCGTGTATTTTTGACCTACTTCACGGACAGAATCTTTTGATTTTTGTAACTTTTTATATATTTATTCTCATGTAATACATGCCATATTTTTACTACCCTTATACCTTAAAACTACATATACATTATTTGCGTAAATGTCTCAATCTACCATCAAAACGGTACCCCAAGTACTTTGTAAATCAAATTAAGCTTAAAAATGTGTATTGGTTTGAAGTATATAAAAAGTTGGAAACGGAATATGGAATAACTGTAAGAGCTGACAAGCACAGATTGTAAAGTAGAAAAAATCCTTGAGAAGGTGAGGCTAACCTTAAAAAACAAGTATATACAGAAACAATTAATTAAGGTTTTTAGTTGAGATTAAAAAGACAATGGTACGAGCGGGATTCGAACCAACGATCTTCGTCTTGATACGCCGCTGCTCTACCACCTGAGCTATCGTGACCTCGATCCTCTCGAACACCAACTTCCCATCTCAACCGCACCTTTTGAATTTTCCCTCCTTTTTGCCATTTTTCAAATGTCGTGTAATCGGATTGGATTCTCGACGACAAATGAAATGGCCATGGAGAGCTTTAGTGAAATATACTTCATTTTAAATCATTAAATTCACTAATTTCTTGGTCCGCTTGACCAATTAATATATTACAATTAGTTAAGGTTAGTTGAAAAATGGCAAAAAGGAGGGAAAATTCAAAAGGTGCGGTTGAGTTGGGAAGTTGGTGTCCGAGGTCACGATAGCTCAGGTGGTAGAGCAGCGTCGTGTCAAGCCGAAGATCGTGGGTTCGAATCCCGCTCGTGCCATTGACTTTTTTATCTCAACTAAAAACCTTAATTAATTCTAATATATTAATTGGTCAAGCAGACCACGAAATTAGTGAATATATACAGAAAGTTCACTTATGTAGTTTATATAGGTAACTGAATTGTGACTTAAGAACTAATCAAATTAGTTGGATTTTTAAAGCTAGATGTGAGTTAATCCATCTAAATAAATACTCATTCAAAGTGGTATCTAACTTATGAAATTAACTATTATAAATTAATAACTTATTAAAGAAGAGGAAACTATTTTGCACTTTGTGCGTGTATGTCCAATCTTGGCAGAAATCAGAAAATCGGTTTTTGGGAAGTGTAATCTTTCGAATGAAGTAATTATAGAAATTCTTAATGGAAAATGTTGGGAGATGTTATGTAATTATTGTAAAAGAGCATGGTTCTATAAATATGATTTAATACTGGGATTTAATTTCTTTTAAAATTCTTAAAATTCCTATAAAACAGATGGATTGGTGATAAACAGTATATAATGATGCAAATGCACTCGGTACTATCTAATTATGTATTCCAATAGTTAATTATGTATTCTAACTAATAAGTATAAAATAAAATAAAAATTGCAACTCCTCCGACGGTCACAGTACCATGGAGTAATGTCTTATGATAAGAATAAAATATACATATTATCACATTCATTATTTTGTTAATAAAGACTTTATTATTATTTTTATATTATTATTATACGTCTAGAATTAAAATTTGTTTTGACTATAGAGTGAAACTCTGGGCATCCAGTATTTTAAATAAAAATTCCTCAGCCTGCTCAAGACTTGAACATCCATTTTCTCAATAAATTGATAATTGATAAGTTCCAAAATTCTTTTCACCCACTGTAGTCAGACTTGGCCATAATGACAATGAGATCGTGTAAAAAAAAATACTAACAGATTCGCAATATTTATGTAAAATTTTCAAGCCTCAACCGCATTTCAAACAATCTATAGCTAAAATAAATTAAAACTAACGTACATTTCTTGGTTTTCTTCTGCCGGTAGGGTACATCATCGAGAAGGGGTGTTTTCTCTCCAAGCATTTCACGGGCACGGGTTCACCTTTTTCAAGATCACTGAACGGAAATTTACCGTCTAGGATACCAGTCGGAAAGATAACATCAGGTTGTAAATATAAGATAGATTTTTAGTATAATTAAGAGAGAGGGGGTAAGACGTTGAAATGATTTTGTAAACAATAAATTTTATCCGGATAAGTGTGTAAGTGCAGAGTCGACTCTTCCAATCTGATTATCAGAAAACACTGTAATTATGGCCTGTAAATAAACAACAAGTGGTCAAACATCAACCTCTTACAAGAAACTTTCCGAAACGCGTTTCAACCTTGATAGACAACAGGAAAACTATTCAGACTAAATATAAAAAAGATTGGTTTCAATTTCCATACAAATATTAATTATGGTTTATTATTTATTATTCGTTAGCAGATTAGATCTCGGAACATTCGTTATATCCTATAAACTCTCAACGGACTATAAAGGAGAAGAAGCCCAAAAGTCGCCTAACTCGTCTTCTTTTAATGGGCATAATGTGTTCCTCACTTGGATCTTCTTCACATTGGTTTTCGATCGTAGCTTTTGTTTCTAACTCAACTAAAACCTCTCTGTAGGGAGCTAAGCAATTTCTTAACTCTCTTTTAAACTTTGCGCTGCGCACCGTTGAACGAACAGTTTGAATGAAATGAAGTTCTAATTCTTTAGCCAAATTTATCCCTTTTTTCACATCTTGTAAATCGAGATTTGGCACCCATTCGTTTTCCTTATTTTCGTTTACTAATGCATTTGAGGTAGGTGCATCAATTAATTCCATCAGTTCTTCCTCATCTAAAGTTTCTTCCCCGAGTTTCTCTTACATCCTGATGGTTTACTGCAAATTCTTCATCGCTTAAACGAGAAGCAATGTTTACTATTTCTGAAACTGGGAGTGAAATTGTAGAATCATCTTGTATTGCTTGAACCATTTGAGGTAAAAGAGGTTTACAACACGCATTAAGCGTTGATGGTTTAATTTCTTCTATGGTTCTAATACAATCTAAAATAGAAAATTCCATCCACACTTGAGTAAGAGTTTTATTTTCACTATTTTCTAATCTGTCGAAAATGGTTTGGAAAAGTTGGCGTGTGTAGTACATTTTTAAAGTTTGAATGACTCCTTGGTCCAAAGGTTGTATCAATGACGTGCAGTTAGGAGGAAGGAAGACAATTTTCACATTTGGATGATCCAGTTCTATGTTGTGGCAACCAGCGTTATCAAGAACCAACAAAACGTATGTACTGTGAAAGATCTCTGAGATGACTGAAACCGATGTAGGCTATGAGATAAGCTGGCATGCTTATATAAACATATTGTTTATGTATCTCGGCTGTGCTTTTGCGTGGAAAATAAAACTTACATTAAAACCTCTTACAATATCTAGTTACTAGAGTCATTCATAGGCTGTGTGGAAGGGACTTATGGGATTCTGTTAAACGGAAACCGCGCTGTAAGAGTATTGCGTTATGGGAGGGCTGTCGCAATTTCAGCTCCGCGTTATATAGAAACCGCGTTCTGAGAGTACCGCGTTATAGGAGGGTTGACTGTCCATGCCTTGAACGCTTGTGCCCTGGAAAATTTTAAAAGGGTAAACTCTAGAGCTAGATATAGTAAAGTTACGCTAAAACATCCCTTTCCAAGTCTCAATGCTACAATTAGAGAAGGCTAAACTCAGAGGATTGATATACCAGACACTGGCATCTGAGGATATTTTTACTCAATATGGGCATATTCAATGATGACCTTAATAATAATATATAATAATAATAATAATAATACTTTATTGCAAAAAAGAAAAATTATAAACATTACATAATATATAATTTAAAGTAAAATTACGGCATGGAGGGTCCGTCTGCAGGAGGTCGATTTTCATTTGACATAAATTTTTGGTCGACACAGAGTAAAATGTACAACAGAAAAAATTTAAAAAAAAATTGATCCATAAATAAATATTACAATTGATAATTTAATTT
The DNA here is from genome assembly GCF_000648675.2 of Cimex lectularius. Lineage (NCBI taxonomy): Eukaryota > Metazoa > Arthropoda > Insecta > Hemiptera > Cimicidae > Cimex > Cimex lectularius. The sequence goes on along the minus strand of NW_019392830.1, from coordinate 149,927 downwards.
TTAATATCGGGTTGTCCGGAAAATAATGCAGGATTTTAAGTTTTCATTAAAAAAAATCTATATAAAATATTCTGTTTACGTTTACAGGATTACTCANACATTCAATTTAGAAAAATTTAGATGCAGAAGCCGAATCTCCGATAGGATAGTGCATTTTGCAATAAAATGCACTATGTCTTCTTTAACCTGGTCATTACATAATGAACAAATTACATTTTCTCTAGCCCGAAAAGCTGCACCATTAAGATAAAGGAGGTCCCCTCTGATTTTGAATAACCACCTTAACTCGACCAATGACAAACCTTTAGACCTGTCTTTAGAAAGGTTAGACATATTAAAATCATCTTGGTAAAGTTCCTTATAGAATGAAAAGCTCGAGGTTGATCTGGCTTGTTCACGAAGTTCTTCACTGAAATTGACACTGTTTTGTTATAATTTCCTTAAACTGCAAAGGCCACTCATTCAAGTTATTTATAGAAAATGATGAGTCAAATGATAGATCCCAACACATGCTATTCCAACATTCAAACCACAATGCACCACTACTAACGACTTCCAGGGCTACAATTTTGGAAAGACGGTAATCAGGATGTTTCAAGAGTTTAAAGATGTAATTAAAATGAAGTTTGAAGGTTATAAAAATAACGGCTCAACGTTAGTCTCTAAATAAATCATAAAATTCGGGGTGGTTTTGGGAAGGTTTTTTCAATGATGACCTTATGTGTAGGTTATGCAATGATGAGGAAGAAATAAGAATCAAAGAAATTTTGGATTGCCTTGTGTTAATTTTCTCATTTTCACATTTTTCTCTATCTTATATTCAAAGGTTTTACTACAAAAAGGTTCAGGATGGAGTTTGAAACCTCATTTCTTGCTACATGAACCGCGTCTTCATCTGCCTGTCATGAAGTCTGACAGTGGAAAATTTACTGTCTAAAGTAATAATGCTTAAAGTTTGAAAAATGTAAACTAAGATTCACAAATTAAGCCAATGTTTTTCAAAATTGACGTCAGGAAAAAATTTACCAGCCCTCCAAATTTGACAAAAGCTTGCCTGTTTTTGATCGGTTGGCAAATAGACTCCTAAAACACAAGGTTCACTTTATAAACTTCTTGAAATAAACGATAAAATTTTAGGTATGTTTACGCGGAAAAAAATTTTCATTGGTTGATCTGTCTCAGAAAAACTCAACCTATGAAAATGACCTAGTTGTCAAATCTGGTTTTTAATTGATCCTTAAATAGAACAAAGTTATTAAATACAGAACAGAGTGTTAAAGAGTGAAAATGCGAATGAAGAATTGAACTTCCCATCTCAACACACCTTTTTGAATTTTCCTTCTTTTTGCCATTTTTCAAATGTCTAGTAATCTATTTGAAAAATGGCAAAAAGGAGGGAAAATTCAAAAGGTGGGGTTGAGATGGGAAGTTAGTGTCCGAGTGGATCGAAGTCACGTCAGCTCAAGTGGTAGAGCAGCGGCGTACTTAGCCGAAGGTCGTGGGTTGGAATCCCGCTTGTGACACTCACTTTGCTATCTCAACTAAAACCTTAATTAATTGAAATGATTTTATTACAAGCTAAACTATCCTAAGAATGAATATCCATTTAAGCTTCTTGATTGCGACATGATGAAAATCCCCGCTTCCAGAAAAACTTGGAGCACCTTCTTCAAAGTTGGGTGATTCCACTGTCAACTTAATCGATGGAGGTAATTGATATTTTCTGAAGATCCGGATAAATATCTCCACGTCACACTTGTCTCTCTTAGTCCTCTGTACCAAGTGCCATACATACGCTAATACTAAGCCCACCTTAGGCCGTATTAATTGGATATTGACACACCATCAACTTTATTCAGGAGGCACTATTATTTAGGAAGTATACCCGGTTAAATAATAATACAGAGATATTTTGTTACGAACGTAATTATTATTAATGATTGTGGATGCCTGAAAAGGAAAAGTTTTCGACTCGTGTGCAAAGAAAATCTGAACTGAAGAGCAATATAAAGGTTATGTAGGATATAACCAACTCGTGGGGGTGCGCGAAAAAGGGCGCCCTCTACTAAAAAGTCAGTTCTCGTGTTAAGCCTAGAAACAATAAAATTCAATAAGGGTTAAAAATCACATTATATTACTATCTATGTATTGCTATCGAAAGGTGCAATTTTTTTTTTCTAAGTCGTATTCGATTTCTTCTTTCTAGGTTTCCTCCTTTTGAACCAATTACCAAACCGCCGGTTACCTTTCTTGCTTTTTTTAACTTTTTGCGACTTTTGGTCAAAGATCTCACCACAAGGTTGTCCGTTATCACATTTTGTCGTAACAGGTTTCTCCTCCTGTGGACACTTGTGCAACAACAACAAAAAAATTATTTTAACAGAAAAGGGAGATAATTTTAATGACAATGAGTGACAAGAGAGAGAAAGAAAGAAATTAAGAGAGATAGAGGGATGAAAAATAGAGATATTGATTGATAGATAGAAAGAGAAAGAATGAAAGAAGAGATTAGCTATTTTTAATGTACAAAAAAAGCAAACTTACATTTTCATTTCTATGCATGTTACAGACGACACCGTACTGCCCTGCCCGTTCGAGGGTCATGTACCAGTTCAGATTACAGCATGAAGGTGGGATTTTAAGGGTTTGGTACTCCTCCCACCATTCCATCGGTGTTTTATTGTTGACGTCGCACGTTACGAATTGCTTCAAGCCTTTCAAAAATTCCACGCTCTCCGGACACGAACATTGGTGGTCCAGGTCGATAAGGGTTTGTATCAGTTTATAAATTTCAAGACGTTTCTGCCGAAAAGTACAAGTCGAATCGCAACTAGAACAGCAGTCGTACTTGGCGTATTTCAGACATTCAATATTTAACGAACTAAGTTCTCTTGTGGTTCTTTTTGCTTTGTAAACGCTGATATCAGAATCGACTTTTTTGCAAACGCTGTCGGATCTAGAGCACTGTTTCTCTCTTTCTTCTAAAACCTTATCGATATCGCTATAACATTTTCTGTCTAAAACCTTAGCGCATTTTTTAATTTTTGGTTTCTTCTCTTTGCAAGCACAATCGTTAATTAAAAGCTCCTTTCTCCTGCCGCAGTTAAAATTTTCTGATTCAACGTCGTCGTCGCAGCATTTTCTCCAGGCGCACTCATTTCGAAACAGGCACAGCTTTGAGAAAACAGTGTTCAGAGCCTAGAAATTGACCGGTTAGAATGGAAATATATATAAAAATCTACATTTTGTTATAATCACTCCTTGCAGCCTTCTTTCTTCCCGTATGAAGAAGACAATCGAGTACAAAACAACTCCGAAAAGAACAAGGACGAAAATCACTTCCAACGGTCCATATTTCAAAGCCAACATTAAAAAAGTCGATCCGGTGATAATACCATAGGTAAAAATAGTCTGGAAGTTACCAAACCTGTACAAAGATTTTTTTTTTTAATAATTAAAATAATGCTGGGTCAATTTTAATACCTCGTGCACATTGTTCACTCTCGGAGACGTTATCTTTCTACACGACCAATTATTTTTTCTTTGAATAAATAATCTGCAAACAAAGATACAGACTCAAGAAAAAATTAGGAAAAAGGTACATTAAATAAGATATAAGATATACCAATAGATTTAGATAAATTATTTTTTAGTCGTATTAGAAAAAATACTACTTTCAAAACTAATTCAAACGATTAATTGAAAAGAGAGCGCAATAGAAAATTAAAAGAAAAAATCAAAAACACGAATACCGGGTGGTTCTCCAGGCGATTTATAGGAAAAACTTTTTTTTTCAAATAAAGAGACTTACAAAGCTTTGATACATTTTCACAAACAAAATTTTTAGATTATTTTAAAAGTTAAAAGTATGAAATTCCCACAACCTTCGAATTGAAATATCTCGCAACTAATATAGTTTTATAATATAAAAATCTAGTTTTTCAAATCGTATCAAAAATTGGTACATGTAATTTAAAAAACACATTTTTACTGTGGCAATAAAAAATCTTTACACCGGGATCCTTATATTTATTAATTGAAAAGCGATGTCATTTTATCTGCATGTTGCTGGGCATTTCTTAAGTGGACGATGATCCGATTCTTCATCCGCAGTTTTACTCTTTAGCAGTCTGTGCTATATTATGTCCTTTTTAAGGATCAATTAAAAAACAGATTTGACTAGATTTACAGATTTAGGTTGAGTTTTTGTGGGACAGATCAACAATATCTGTCAAATCAACCAATGAAATTTTTTCCGCATAAACATACCTAAAATTTTATAATTTATTTTAAGAAATTTATAAAGTGAACCTTGTATTCGTTTTAGAAAGATGGCCTATTTGCCGACCGATCAAAAACAGGTACGCTTTTGTTAAGTTTGGAAAAATGGTAAATTTTTTCCTGACGTCAATTTTGAAAAACATTAGCTTAATTTTTGAATCTTAGTTTATATTTTTCAAACTTGATGCATTATTACTTTAGACAGTCATTTTCCACTGTCAAACTTCAAGGCAGGCAGATGAAGATGTGATTGCCGTAGCAAGAAAAGAGGTGTCACACTCCATCCTGAACCTTTTTGTACTAAAACCTTTGAATATAAGATACAGAAAAAATGAAAATGAGAAAACAATGGAAAACCTAACACAAGAAAATCAAAAATTATTTTGATTCTTGTTTCTTCATCCTCATTTCATAACCTACAAATAAGGTCATGATTGAATATGCCCATATGCGTCCTTCTCAATTGTAGCAATGAGACTTGGAGAGGGTTGTCGTAGCATAACTTTACTGTATCTAGCACCTCTAGAGTTTATCCAATTCTCCTTTTGCTTTTTTGGGTCCTTTCTGTGATAGACGACCTTGTTTTGTTTTTTTATCCCAAAAATAGGTTCATGGAGTATATATGATCTTGCAGATCCTCCTCTGATCAGTATGTCTGCTTTTTCGATCCCAAAATTCCCTTTTATCCTGGTACCCATGATATTACAAGGTTGTTGTGTTTCCTGGGTTTTGGAGATTAGGGATGAATTCTGACTGAATTTTAACGAGACTTTTTTACATGATAATGCTTTAATGCCAGAGTAACCTTTTTTAAAATTTTCTAACGTACATTCGAACAAATTACAGAATTCCTTAAAAAAACTGAAAAAGGCTATTTTTATAGTTGGTTCTTAATTTTTGAACCTTAGTTTATATTTGGAAAATTGTGTAAAAATTTTCAAAATAAGCAAAGCCAGGTTTTTTATCTGTTATAATTACAGAATAATAAATCAAAAAGTTTATTTCCTTCGTTTACCGTAAAAGAAAAAAAATTATAACGTTTAACTGTTCTGCTGGTACATTATACGGCCAAAGTTCCAAATGTTACGCGGACAATTTATTTCTTTTCTCTTTTTTCTCTTTTTTAGACTTTCTGGACTTTCTCGACTTTTTCCTTGAGCTCGATTTCGAAGACATGCGTGATTTTGATTTGGCTTTTCTCGGCTCGTCCTTTAATTCCTTGGATGAAGTCAACTTTGTCTCGACTTCCTTTTTCTCGCATTGACAATCGCAACTTCTCAAGTTGGCCCGTAGTTCCCTATGGCAGCACTTGATCCCTTCTTGGGACTTGCTGCCCAGCTCGGCGTCGTACGGCCGTCGGTACTGCCTCGCGTACCTGACCTCGCGTCCTTCCCGAAAGCCGTCACAACGCCTGTAATCGTCCTGAAATCTCAATTGGGTTAATTGTCGAAAAAGGGGCTTACTTCAAGAAGTCCTACCTTGCACTTTTGCTCCGCGCACCACTGGAGCAAACACATAAGTCCGCATCCCGAAGCGAAGCAGAACGCTTCGATGTATAATCGACTTGTCAACAAAAACACGAAAAATGCGATGGCTGTTATTCCCAATAATAAAATCCCTAATTTGAAAAAGTCCCTTTGTAACATTGCCTGAACAAACTACCTTCTGGCAACGAGATTTTGTTCTCTGGTAAAAATTGAATAAAATTACATTAAAAAAATTCAAAGGCCAAATCACCTACTTATCATTAATAAGCGCCTGTCATTTTTGTGAAGGAAATCAAACAGGTCAGGAGGGAAAGTATGTCTCATTAAACAAAAATCACCTTATTTTATATATTTTTTAAAGAAAACTTGAAGATAAACTTATATCCATATTATTATATCTCAAAGTTATTATTAAATTATTAATAAGCATGACCAAACCTAAGTTCATCAAATTTCGCCAACTTCAGAGGTTAATTCTAGGTGTTTAAAAGGTTCATAAAACGAATTGCTTTTTTCAATAAAAATGTTTTTTAGCCTACTTCACTGAGAACATCGTTTGGTTTTTGTAACATTTTATGTATTTATTCTCATTTAATACAATTCGGCATACTATTTTCATATTCTAGTCTTTTAAAAGATAAACTGACGTATTGTATGTGTGATAATCAAATATTAGGTCACAGAAACATTGAAACTCCCAACTTCATGCCAAGCTTTCGTTTAATTTGTAAACATCTTCAGGGCTAATACGAAAAACAACGAGATTTTGTTCTCTGGCAAAAGTTTAATAAAATTACATTAAAAAAATTCAAGGGCAAATCCTTACTTATCATTAATAAGCGCCTGTCATGTTTTGTGAAGGAAATCTAACAGGTCAGAAGGGAAAGTATGTCTGATTAAAGGAAAATCACCTTATTTTATATATTTTTTAAGAAAACTTGAAGGTAAACTTATCTCTATATTTATTATACCTCAAAGTTATTATTAATAAGTACAATTAATTAAGGTTTTTAGTTGAGATGAAAAAAAGTTAATGGCACGAGAGGGATTCGAACCCGAAGTTTTCCCTCCTTTCGCCATTTTTCAAAACTCATAAGGTTGGGTTGAGATGGGGAGTTGATATCCGAGCGGATCGAGGTCATGATAGGTCAGGTGGTAGAGCAGCGGCGTATCTAGCCGAGGGTCGTGGGTTCGAATCCATCTCGTGCCATTAACTTTTTTTCATCTCAACTAAAAACCTTAATTAATTGTAATGATTTAATTGGTCAAGCGGGCCACGAAATTAGTGAATATAATTATTAATAAGCATGATCAAAAGCCCGTCAGATCTTGCAGACTTATTTTTTTTTCTTTCGCCATATTCAGAGATTAATTCTAGGTGTTTTTCTCTCTTTTTGTTCATTTTTAGGTATCTTAAATTTCGGGTAAAAAGAGAATCAAGCGTTTTTGTGTATTTTTTGGATTACTGAGTTATTCGTTTTGTTTTCATCTAACGGTGTAGTAGAACTTGCAGGCCAATGAACAATAATGTTTCAAGTATAATTTTCTATGTTTGTCAACCTCTCATTTTTATAATAAACCCATTGGTTGACATCATATTTGCATTTCATTTTGCAATCGAAAATATAATATTTGAAGCGAAAATCGGGATTTAAAGTTTCCTTAGGGACTTCGGTTTAGACTTTGACACAGCGCTTAAGGTAAAAGTAAAAACGTAAGACAAAAGGCTTGGGCGAATATAATACGAAATTTCTGACCAAGCAATCAATGTTGCTTAAATTATAAATTATATAAGTTTTTCGAACCAAAAAAAAACTCTGAATACAAATTTATGGAAAGTAAAAATACATTTTTCCTTCTTCGATTTTTTCGAAAATCACGAAAATAGTGATAACTATAGAAGAAGGGGGCGTCGGTGGCCGTAACGGTTTAGGCGATGACACGGCGCTCATCACTGTAAGTTAAAGGTCCCGGGTTCGAATCCAGCGGCCCTGCATACTTACAAATGGGCTTTTTTTCATAAACACCGGCACCCTGAGGGTTTATAGGACCTCTGCTGTTGCAAACCCTCGCAAAATGTATATATANGAGAAAGAGAGAGAGAGAGAGTGAGTGAGTGAGTGAGTGAGTGAAAAGAGCAAGCCCGAATTGCTTTTTTCAATAAAAATATTTTTTAGAGTACTTTACTGATAGCTTCTTTTGGTTTTTGTAGCATTTTATGTATTTAATCTCATTTAATACAATCTCCATACTATTTTCATTTTCTATTTTTTTTAAAGATAAACTGATATATTGTTATGTGTGATAATCAGGTATTTGGTCACAGAAAGATTGAAACTCCCATTAACATAAGTTTAGAAAGTAAAAAAAAATTTCTTTGTCCGATTTTTGCGACAATCACGAAAATAGTGATAACTATAGGGCTCCATCAATCCACCAGAAATATCACAGGGTTTTAGAACTATAAACTAAATTAAAGGGCACAAAATCTCTTTCTGTAAATAAATTAGATTCAGAAATAAAATAAAACGCTTTAGGAGTTTAGGTTTCCCGTGTCTTTATTTTTCTTACTTATAATGGCATTAAATCTAAATTTTATTGAATTACAATTAATTAAGGTTTTTAGTTTAGATAAAAAAGTCAGTGTCACGAGCGGGATTCGAACCCACGATCTTCGGCTTGATACGCCGCTGCTCTACCACTTGTGCTATTGTGACCTCGATCCACTCGGACACTAACTTCCCATCTCAACCCCACCTTTTGAATTTTCCCTCCTTTTTGCCATTTTTCAATTTTCAATTTCAATTCGCTCGTGCCATTGACTTTTTTATCACAACTAAAAACCTTAATTAAATTAATATATTAATTGGTCAAGCGGACCACGAAATTAGTGAATTTAATTTTATTGAATTATTGGGTTGTCCGGAAAATAATGCAGGATTTTGGTATTAAACAAAAAAAAAAGAAACTAGTTACTTTAAAGCAATGTTCTTTAATCAANGGGTAAACAAACAATATCATTTGGAAGAGGATTAATAAGTGTTGACATTCATACAAATGAGTAATCCTGTAAACGTAAACAGAATATTTTATATAGATTTTTTTAATGAAAACTTAAAATCCTGCATTATTTTCCGGACAACCCAATATCATTCAATAAAATTTAGATGCTAGAAAAGAATACATTCCGCTTTCTAACAAAACTATTGACGTTGAATTTGGAAAAATCCAAGATGTTACAAATTTTTAAGTGCCACACTGGACATCAGCGACAAAAATTTCCCCACAAAAAATCCAGCAAAAACCTTTGTTTACATTTTTTATTGGGTTGAAAATTCGTATTTAAAGGTTTTGAAAACGAATCCGGATTGTACTCAATTTTTATTTGTATTTATATTTCATATGTATTTATAATTTGTACTCAATACACAATTTTTTCGAAATGAAAAATTTGTGTAACAGGCGGGATTCGAACCCACGACTTTCGGCTCAATACTGCTGCTCTACCACTTGAGCTACCGTGACTTCGATCGTCCATGCCACAAACTTCTCATTTCGACTCCCCGTTTTATTCCAATTGTAAGCAAATCGCGGCTTCATATAGCCGAAAGTCGTGGGTTCGAATCCCGTCTGTGACACAAATTTTTCATTTCGAAAAAATTGTGTATAATTAATTGAGTATTTATATAATTAAGCATAAGCTGATAAAATAATTTAAAAAGTTAGTATGAATCCGGATTGCTTTTTTTAAGAAGGCGTCTTTTGGTTTTTATAAAATTTTAAGTGTTTACTCTCTTTTAATACAATCCTGCATATTATTTTCATATTATAGATTTTTTTAAAATAAACTGATATATTTGTACGTGTGATAATCAGGTATTAGGTCACAGAACCATTGAAATTCCCAACTTCATGCCAAGCTTTCGTTTAATTTGTAAACATCTTCAAGGCCTAATACGAAAAAATGTATAATTATAGTCGAATTGGTAATTCACAACATTTTCTAACATAAAAAAACAACAATTAAAATAGCAACAATAATAAAAACAATCATAGAGAAATTATTTTTCAACAATGCGATTAATTTAAATTGGTTTTAGTATTTTTGATATTTTAATTGTTGTTTTTATATGCTATTTTGCTACATCTGCATATATCAATTATCAATTCGACTATAGTTATACATTAAATTCACTAATTTCGTGGTCCGCTTGACCAATTATTGCATTATAATTAATTAAGGTTTTTAGTTGAGATGAAAAAAAGTTAATGGCACGAGCGGGATTCGAACCCACGATCTTCGGCTATCGTGACCTCGATCCACTCGGACATCAACTTCCTATCTCAACCCACCTTACGCTCAAGTGGTAGAGCAGCGGCGTATCTAGCCGAAGATCGTGGGTTCGAATCCCGCTCGTGCCATTAACTTTTTTTTCATCTCAACTAAAAACCTTAATTAATTGTAATATAGTTTATACATTTTTTCGTATTAGGCCCAGAATATGTTTACAAATTAAACGAAAACTTGGCATGAAGTTCATGTTTCTGTGATCTGATTATCACACATACAATTCTACACAAGGTCGATCCATCTCTTTACAAATTGATATATATTTTTAAAATACATGCATACAAAAGGTAGAAATACGGATTTTAAAAAATTACTTAAATTGCTTAGAATATTTGTTTCTCGGCTAATATGGCTAGCAAAAACGCTCGAATAAGTGTCAAATCTTTTCGACCATAAAAGACTCATTAAAATCGCCTGTAAATAACAAGATAATAGAAGAAATTTCTGCAGTTGAGGTTATGGGCGGAGATGTTGCATTGCTCATAAGACCAGCTTTTGAAAACAACCCTCGATCAGGCCAGAACGTTCGATGATAAATGACAAATGACAAGCACGAATTTTGTAACAGCTCTACCTCTTGAAGCTGCCGATTCGTCCTCGGCCGACGCAGAAGGACGAGGTTGTTGGCTACCATTGTGTGAGTGTTCATACTCCATGACTTCTTGGTATATAAGCTCCTTCCACTGTTCAACTGAATGTTCACGTTCGTCTACTGAGTGGACTAGGTGCAGGAGCATTGACTTCTCCTTCATCGTACCAAACATTGATGTAACGGAAATTCTCTTTTCCGGATCGATAACTAGCATCTGTGAGAGCAAGTCAGCTTGGCTTGCTTTAAGACGACTGTTGTCAATAGAGTCTAATGGGAAAAGCACATCAGGAAAAAGTTTGTCGAATGGAAACCCGGAATAGCGTGGCCGGTTCTCCACATAATTCCTAACCAAGTGATAATTCCAAGTGGGTTGCAGCCGCATCATAAATTCTGATGACGGTGTCCCAAGTAGTTCTATTATTCTACTGGTCGATGTGATCTCTACCAGGAAAGAGTACACCTCCGCGGATCATTTCACTTTTTACAAGGATTCGAATGATACCAATCACGGATCGACCACAAAATGGGATTTGAATGCCCACCACAGCCACCAAGTTAGAAAACCTGGTATACAGAATAACAGATATTCAATCTTCATTTGTCACCGGCGCAAGCTAAGCTACATACCGATATCCGCAGATGTTTTCTCCAAAATCACAAAACAAGTTATGAAAAAGTTTTGGCCAAATCTATCAGACGGATCAGATTTATCTTAAGCCGGAGCGAAACAACTTGTAGTATTTCACAATATTCAAAATTAACCTAATACCGAACCCTGCCTAACCCAATCATAACTAGCACTTAACTATACCTAAAAACTTAAAGGTGTTTTGCATATGAACACGAATGAATTACTACTGACTTATGTCGATTGTCAACTACTTAACCAAGCTTTTGACCTTAAAAAATAATGTATGAATGAAAGTGCATTAGACGTTTGAAACAATGGTAAAATTAGACTTTAACGACTCGCCTAAATCCCGGATTTCGGTCTTTTCTGGTGGTCATTTTTGGAAACGACAGAACGTAGAAAATTGCGGAGGACAAAGGCTTTTATAATATCCTAGTGTTCAATGGTCTTTCTGATATAGATTAACAAGCGTATTAAGTAAAAGCTGTCGTTCTTGCTTGACTCAGAATATGCCATACACGGTTTACAAAGACAATTTTAGAAGGGTGCCATCTATTAAGAGGAAATATTTTTGTATAATAATTACAGTTAGGACGTTCTTCCAGGTCTGCCTGTACTCATTACTTTGGCCTGTCAAAATGTTGAAATTGTCGAAAAACATAAAAACGTCTGATAGAGCAAAACTGATCGGAAATGAGCTATTTACAAGGTATATCACGCATCAGACCTCGAGTCGAGAAAAAAATCTCTCAATATATAAAATAGCTTAAATAGATTTATTACATTATATTTTCAACTTTGATCAATAGTTTCTGTTTTTAAAAGGAAGATCTGCTCTTTCCAGATCATGGATTATATCTCTTCAAAAGGAAAATGTATCGACAAATATCGATTTTTTTTAGGGTGAATTTATTTATTTTTGTTTTTAACATATTCAAAACTTAACTAAGTACTTGCAAATATAAAGCATAAAACATACCGAAGCTCGAAATCTAAGAACTCTACTCCGAGTATGTTACTCAATTGTAAGAGTGAAATTCGTCGATAAAACTAGCCACTACGATTAAAAATAAACTAGATACCGAAGTAAATAAAACAAACGGACAGTGTATTTAATTTGTATTTTTCATTGTATGTTTAAAAAACCTGTTTTTATCTCCACGTGGTCGTCAAGGCGACGGTGCCGTATCCAAGTAGTGTTTGAGTTTTTGTTTTGTTAACAAGGATTTCTCGTCTCTGCCGGCTTTGTGACTTGTCAGTTTGCCCTTTTTGAACGTTGATTTTCTGAAATAGGAAGGCGATGGACGAACTCGAAGACGTACGCGATTTGGAGTTGAGATCTATCATCGGCTTCGACGGTATGTCCTTCGTTTCATATCGTCCACTTTGCCCCGACCTGGCCGGTTTTTGAACAACTCGAACACCGATTATTTCCACGGTCACAAAGTTCCGTTTACCGCTTGGGTTTAAGTAGGTTAATGTGCTGAGAGACAAAAGCCTATCGTCTTACCAATTGTTAAAATTAAAAAAATCTTATTTGAACAGAAATTAGCGTTCCCACTATTTAAAAAGCACTGCCACTCTTTAAAATTAAATTTATGTATACTTATTGCCTCTAGATGTCATCACGTTTGATGATTTATTGGACTTGTTCAAGCAGACAATTTAAGTCCTTGAACCTCATGGCAGGATTAAAGTACTTACATAAAAACAAGCTCATATTTAATTTTCGACGTATAAAATACAAAAAACATCGTATTTGAAAGAATAACTATACGGGAGGCAAAGAAAACGCAGGTGATTGCGAATCGAGATAAATTTCAAATTTACGCAAAAATTTTAAAAATTTCTTCATTTTGTATACTTTACTTGTTAGATTATTTAAAAAATAGGACTGCAATGAAATGATAATTCAATACAAGTAGGAATAGTTAAAATCTTTTTAAAAATCAAAATAAAATACAAGGATGATTTATAAAATTTGTTCCCCCAATGTCCCTGCTCAGTGTATTTTCCATGTATCTGATCCATCCAGACGCATTTCTTAATTCATCTGAAAAACTGTTCGAGAAATCTAGAATATTTGGTATTTTTTGAACTAAACACACCTTTTATTTTTATGCCATATATTTCAATTGATAATCCATTTCAGGCCACGTCCCTGGTCCCTCTTCAAAGCTACAATATTTGGTTATAATGAATAAATACCAACTTTGAAATTTAAAAAAATTGTTTATTATAATAAAATATTCTATTTGTAGAATGCTTTGAAGAGGGGCCAGGTACATGGCCCGGAATTGAAATATATGTAATAAAAATAAATGGTGCGTTTAGGTCAAAAAAAATGACCAACGTTCTAGATTTAAAATATTTTTACCACCAATTTAAGTTGAATTTTTTTTTTTCAACGAAGAACAGAAACGAAACTAAATACACCGCTACTCTACCACTTGAGCTATCGTGATTTCGACCCGGACACCAACTTCGAATCCCGCTTGTGACACTGACTTTTTATCTCAACCAAGTGGCCATTTCATTTGTTGCCGAAAAACAAATATATTACACGACACTTGAAAAATGCCAAAAAGGAAGGAAAATTCAAAAGGTGAAAACTCAAAATTTAGACAACAAATGATGCAATCAGTAAAAGACTAGTTTCACATCAGAAATAGATAAATTCATTAGTTTTTGTGGTCCACTTGACCAAATATTATCTTTCAATTAGTTAATCTGTATTTAAGGTATTGGTAGAGAAAGGTTGCTCGATGTGTCCCACATAATAGAGGCGTGTCATGCCTTGGCTCCATACAGAGAGCGTGTAGGCATGCCGCCGGACTTAAGAAGAGTTCTCGAATACGGTAGCGAGTTTCAGTCCCCTGTTCCGCTTTTTTTGGGGAAATTGGGTTTTTTTATTGTATATAATATGTCTTATGTGTTGTGTGTCTATATGTTTTGTCTGAGTGCGTGTATTTATTAGCGTGAATGGCGAGGGGTGAGGGTGAAATATAACGTCATCATCACCCCTCGAACGATGAGAGCGTAAGAGTGTGTGTTCGGGGTCGAGGCGGAATATTTATAAAAGTACCCCATCGACCCCAATTTTTAAGTATATTTCGGTGGAAGAATATCAAGTACTCCACCGACCAAACGGAATGAGTGTACTGTATGGATGTATTTAAGTGTATGAATGTATTATTTGTATGAATGTAGTGTCTTTGGGTTGTTACGTTTTTGGTTTTTGGTCTGTTAAGTGATTTACTCTTTATTTTTATATGTTTTTGCTTTTATCTGCGTTTCAAGGTTTTTGATTATGCCCAGAATATGCCCCCAACGTGCCAACGTTTCGATCTTTATTGAGATCATTTTCAGGGTTCAAAGTGTTTGTCTTGAGTCTTTGAGCCCTGAAGATGATCTCAATAAAGATTGAAACGTTGGCACGATAAAGAAAATGTTTTTCTGAAACCTACATCATACCAGACCGCATCTCACGATTTCTGAATAATTATCTTTATAAAAGTTATTTTTTCATTGTTTGGTGGACTGTGTTATTTCAGATTTTGTATTCTTTTTAATAGTTTTTTCTTTTTTAAAGTAACCAAACGTCATTCTTTACGATATATTATCAAGATAAAAGATAATATTATTATTATTTACAAAAATTGAATCTGTAAACACATTTATCGATGCATCTGATGCATGACCGAACGTCTTCTACAATATTTTCTACAAAGTTTACCTATTATCTTGTTTTTATGGTTGTTGTTTACATATTTTACCCTGTTTGCATTTGTATTCTTGTGTAATATTGTATTGTTACTATTTTGGTGTTTTTTAATCCCTTATGCATTGAAAAACACTCGGAAAATCATTTTTTATATGGCATGCTTTGATTCATTAGATAATATGTTCAAGTACGTTTCATTTATGTACTTAGGTAATGCTATGAAAGGACTTAACGTCCACCCTGATGGCGAGCACTTAATCTACCCGTTTGGTGTCAAAGTAGCAATCCACAGTCTGGCGACAAAAACGAACCGGTACCTCGAAGGTCCCAACAATGTCATCACGTCGATCGCGGTGTCCAAGAGTGGAAAGTTCGTCGCAGCCGGTCAAGTCAATCACATGGGATTCAGGGTATGATTTCTTCTTCTGCAGTTGTTAGGCCGTATTGAACCCGATGGTGTTACAGGCGCCTGTCTTCGTCTGGAACTTCGACTCCGGTACGATCAAGATGTCGCACGAATCGCATAAAGTTAGAGTCGAGAACGTTGCTTTTTCCGTCTGCGAGCGTTATATCATCTCACTAGGAGGAAAAGACGATGCTAACGTTGTCGTGTTTGACATAGAGACCCTGGACGCCGTTTGTGGTAAATATTCACGTGACCGTATCGCGAAATGTTTTGCCTGAAGGAAAAACTTTCTCCAGGCGTGTTCTCTTCGAACCAAAACGCAGGAGACGCGTTGACGATAGGCGTATCAAACACCCGCAACTTGTGTTTTATGACTGGAGGAGTTTACACGCTCAAACTGTGGACACTATGCCCTGGGAAAAGGACTGTATCAGGTCTTCCTGTTCAGATGGGCAAAATTAGACGAAAAGTCACTACAATCAAGGTAAACTGTTTGAAATGGTTGTTCCAACTTCCGACGTGAATAACTTTAAACATTTTTGCCCCAGTTGACTCCTGATGATGAATTTGCCTATTGCGGAACGAGCACGGGCGATATAATGAAAATAAAAACCAACTTTTCAAAAACAGATCCAGAAAATTTTTACCCAGTGGCTCCACCGGTACTCTTAGGCTGTTATGCAAAACACCCTAAAGTAAAAAGAAAACTGCTAGACATAGATCTGTGGGTCCTGGGTAATTAAAAATATCATTTGCTTATGTAATAGAATTATTTAAAAAATTATTTAAAGGTGTTAGGACACTATTGATCCTTGATGCTAACAGACTGGTTGTCGGTTCCGGTGATGGGAAAGTGGAACTAGTAAAAACAAAAGAAGAAAAAATTGATAGACACCTTATAAAAGGAGGAGGTCTGTCCACGCCAACGTTTCCCTTGTTCGCCGTGGTAATTTTTAAATAGCACTATCTTTATTTCAACCCAAACACCTTACATACACATTGGAAAATTACAGGAGAAAAGCTGCTTCGCCGGAACTTTTGTGACTTCGTTAGAAATGCTTAAAAAGGACGAAACCATAATCGTAGGAAACATGAAATGCGAAATACTCATCATCGACCTGAAGACATTTAAATGCCGGTTGTACCTCACCTGCCACATCGAAGCTGTCTACGACATCGCGTTCCCAAAGTAAAAATTGCTTTGTAAAAGTAATTGTTAAATGTTCAATAATTTACATGCGTTTTCAGCGTATACGCCGATGTCTTCGCAACAGCTTCGAAGAACGACGTTCGACTGTGGAGCGTTCAGGATGGAAAGGAATTGCTCAGGATCAGCGTACCGAATTTTACATGTTCTTCGTTACTATTCACTCACGACGGAAGAAGCATAGTCACCGGTGAGCTTTCAAAAACTCTAAAAACCACTCCCATATCTTCTCTGCTTCACGGAAAACCCTTGCATATTCCCCAATTCATCTCAAACAATAACCTTAACCCTAATCCAACCTAGCCCTAACCCTACCTACCTAACGTAAGATAGATCATCCTAAGTTAGACTCTAACCCATCTCTAACCTTTACCCTAAACCCAACCCTACCTAATCTAACCAGTCCCTAATCTTACGCTTACCCCAAGTTAACCCTGCCTATCCTAACCTAGCCCATCCTAAATCCTAACCCCCTAACGAAGCCTAGACCATCCCTAATCCGTTTCTAACAATATCCCCTGAGCCTAACCCTACCTAACCTAACCAATCCTACCCTAAACCTGCTGCCTAACCAAAATTCTAGCCCTAACCTAACATAAGTAAGATCAATTATCAATTCCACATTTATTACATGGGAAGTATTCATTGGTGTTAAAAATATCTAGTGTAATTCTGTAGTGTTCTTTAGTATATCATTATTTATATCATTTAGTAGATCATTATTTGTCAAATGTAAATAATAATAACAAAAACGCAAATCAGAAGGCTTGGTTTTTTTAAGATTCTGTGTTATAACATTCTTTTATTCTTGCTTATTGCCTTTTTAGCAACCACAAATTTTCAAGTCCTGGTGTAGTAGCAACTGTATTGTATTAATGTTAGTCTTTTTGGAATATGCCTTCACTTTTTAAAATTTAATTTTCAGGGTGGAATGATGGAACTGTAAGAGCTTTTACACCTCAAAGCGGAAAACCAATCTACATTATAAGGGACGCTCATAGCAAGGGAGTTTCGGCAATAGCTATGACCAAAGACGGGAAAAAACTTGTTACTGGTGGTGTTGAAGGACAGGTATTGTAATCACTAGAAAAAACATGTTTTTCAGTTATATAGCTTTTTATTTTTTATTTTATAGGTACGCATATGGTGTGTACGGAAGGATGTACAAAAACTCCTCGCAGTGCTGAAAGAGCACAAAGGGCCAGTCTCATCAGTGGCTGTTGCTCCGAATGACAAGGAAGCAGCTTCTTCTTCAACAGACGGTTCCTGCATTATATGGGATATTGTGTAATGATAAATTTTTATATGCATGAGTTTAAAATTTATGGTAGTTTAACTAATGTTTATGTATAAACAATTGTTTTTTGATATAAGCATAGAGAGAATTAAGTTTAACCTAATTTTTTACGTAACAGAAAAAATGTGAGGCTTGCTATAATGTTCTCAACGACGCTTTTCCTTTGTATAAAGTATCATCCAAGTGGCTGCCAGTTAATTACCTCAGGAACAAACAGACTCATTGGCTACTGGGAGACTTTTGATGGTTCTCTGATCAGGGAAGTTGAAGGGTCAAGATCCGCAGCGCTTAACACGCTTGCTATATCTAAAGACGGAAGGTACATGGTGTCAGGAGGCAATGACTATTTCGTCAAGGTTAGCTTTAAATTTTAACCCTTTCAATAAGTTTTTACTGAGCTTTTTTCCTCCAGGTCTGGCTGTATAGAGAAGGAATTCCGACACATGTAGGTTTGGGACATGGAGCTGTCATAACAGCTGTAGCTATTTCTCCAGATCAAAAAACAGTAGTTTCTGCAAGTGCAGATGGTGCATTATTCATTTGGAGAGCTCCTATGGATCCTCCGAATCTGGCTGGTCTCGCCGATGAGGCAAATTTGAACCAAAGCACTAATGAAGAGGCAAACATAACTAATGAAGAAAATGATGATAAAGTATCAACCATTTCTAAATCTGATGAAAGCGAGTTAGTAAAATAATTCAATTGTCTAAATGAACTCTGTCTGAATATATATTTTATTTATTTTTTTTAAATCTCACTATAGAAAGCTCTTGAGAAAGAGCAGTGGTACATCACAACAGAGCTTCAGGGACCAAGAACCAACAGAAGAAGAGAAAAAACGTTCACAATCGGATCTTGACAAAGCTATCAAGGAAAGAGAAGTTAAAGCCAAAAAGGGAAAAATTGTCCAAAATGGAAACAGTAAATTGAAACATATAACATAAATAATATTTTACTACTCTGATGTAACTCTTAAATCATTTTTTCAGTTCTTGGAGGGGTTAAATGCTACTGCAAAAAACAATGCACCTGCGATAATCAAAATATGCCGAGATCGCCCAAGTCTGAATTCGGTATGAATAGTACATTGACAATTATGGTTCTTTGTGTTTTTATTTATTTATTTTTTTGCAGAGGAAGCCAGGGATGAGTCTATTAGAAACCTAGCATAAAATCATGTAAACAAATGTGGAAAGCATTACCAATGAGAGAGTGGCATCTTTCTATACTGATTGTGAATACACACATTAAAACTTCCTAACACATTTTATAATTTCCAAACAATAACATTAAAATTAACAGTTGCTATGAATTAACTCTTTTCTTTTATAAAATGGAGTTCAATACTTCTACATAATTTTTCCAGTAATGCAACATCATAATAGATTTCCTCCATACGCGGCTGTTGAAACTATAATTTGATCATTATCTTATCTTGGCTGCCTCACTGAAAATGGCAAAAGGCTTTACAAAACCCCAAAGTGAAAATCACCATGAAGTATCTCCACTATACTTCAAAACATTCAGAAGGCCATAGCCTGGCTGGGAGAAGGGGAATATGGGTCAAGATTTAGTATTTGGAAATAAACCAAGGACTAGAATTTAAATTAAATTAAAAAACCAGGAAGATCAAAAGGTCGGGTCTACCAACCAAAGAACATCCATCTACTTGGATAGCCATTTGGCACTAAAGGCAACTACCTAATCAATATTGAAGTCCAAAGCAGTTTGTGACTGGACTAAGGTAAAAAGGTAAACATTAGGGGCAGAGGAGCAATAAAAAGGGTGACAAATTATCCTAGTATCGATACTGAACCCTTTTGTAGAATTTCAGAATGCCAAAACACATACTCACAAAATAACGGTGTCCTCAGTTCAAAGGGAATTTATCTCAGGACAGAAGCTAGCAAAAAGCGCAAACCCATCAAAGGACCAATGCAGAAATCACAACGATAGTAGGACTGCAGTCTGTGAAGGCATATGTATACACTTGGAACAGCAGAAAGAATACTGTGCAGGTATCACCAGAAAGAAGAAACAGCAAAAAAATCCTTTGGTGTGAAGGCCTATGCAAGGCCTAATAGCAGTCCTTAGTATAGCTTTGGGCTCTTACAAAAAGTCTTAATCTTAACAATTAACTCGAGACAATGATGGAAATAGCAAAACAGACCAACATTGATCGCCCAAGTTTGTAAACAAGCCAACCTCTAATAACCTAAACCTAACCTCAGTATCCACAGCTACATATCCCCCTATAGACTCATCATCCTCCATCCTTTCCCAAATCCTCCAACTCCTTTTCCTGTTCCAAAAGTTTAATAACTAGCCTAGAGCCACATAAAATCATTCCTTTTCAACAATTCCACTTCTATCCCAATCATTCCACAATCCAGCAAGGTTTCAGAGTGGCTGACACAAATTTCCCACTGCTCAAGAACAAAGCGCAATGCTTGGGTGCATTAATGGATGTGGTAGGATGTCCAGGCAAACTCTATGTACTTAAACACTACCTTCCTACTTCTTATTAACTCATCCTGGTATGCTATTTAACAGACTGCTTTAGGGTAAGGTGCAGTAACGACCAAAATATTACACCAATACCGGCTGGTGTCCCACAAGAGAGCATTCTTAGTCCAATCCTGTGTATCATTTATACACCATCATTCGGATTTCAGATAATACAATTTTCCTTTTAACCAGAATCCAAGCATGTATCATCCAAGAATACTTTGAGTTAAAGACTGGTGCAAAAAATGAAGGAACAAGGAAAAAGTTCAGCGTACATTTACATGTAAAAACTGTCTCCTCCACTGTACATCAACAAATAACTACCGACACAGTCAAGTCAGATACTCAGGACCTAGACAGCGGACAGACATGTAATCTCACAATTCTTAAGAGAGAACAACTTAATGAATGAGCCAAAATTGGTTTTGACCTTCATAACTCAATTAACTGTATACAACATTAATGCGACCATTTTGGTCATGAAGAGTGGTTCTGCCGAGCACAACGTCCAAATCCAAACCATCCAATCAAACGTCACTAGACAAATTGTTAAAGCTTCATATGTCTAACCTTACTATCTACATAAACTGATCTATTCTCGCTTCCAAAAGTTCCACACAAAGTCTTTCAACCCAACCTAATTGAGCTGCCAGAGTCTTTTCTACACTTTCCCATCTCCCAGAACCAAGGGCTTAAGACCTCATCCTTTAACCACTCATACTGGGTGCCGGTTTTGGCTGGTTTCTCATGACATGTCCTCAGGGTGCAGTGTTGGCCAGTTTCAAGTGTTGTGTCCACACACAATCGCATTACCTGGCAGAAGGGTTTATAAATGTAAATCATGATAGAATTACAGTTATTTACTTTCAGAAATGTCACAGATCGAAGTAAGGAAAAAAAATTCAGGATAGAAAATTTTATTTCATTTATGTAAAAGATATGTACAAAATTAAATTGTATATATTTACACATATTTACAATATATCATGACAACATTTAAAATCTGTTTTTATGCATAAAGAACATTGAAATAAGCACTTAGTAGTTTTAGTAGTTATGATTTACCCCCATGCTTGACTGATGCTGTAGTTTAGGACAAGCTTGCCGTCCGTTCCGAAACAGTCGAAAAGATTTTTCATCGTCTGGTCTGGTGCCGGTGCGAAGTGATTTACATAAAGATACTGGAACAAAATACTACAGATTACAGTTCGTGTTCTGTAAAAGCAAGCTAAAAATCGCTTTTCAACCTGTAGCATAAGGGTTTTGTATTGTTTAAATAAAGTAAAATAAATACCAGGGATTCATTCGGCTCCAACTTGATGTACTTTTTAACAAATGAGTTGATCGAACTGACCGTTCTGTTTGGCTCGATGGCCCATTTTCTCGTCTTCATTATTGGGGCGCTTCCCGTTGCCATCAGAAGAATGGTTACTGTTGGATAAAGAAAACTCTGAGCATATCCAATATAAGGTTTTGAACATTATTCCATATATTTCTGATCAACCTATTTTGAGAGTCCACAAGATCAAAATGTAAAGAATGAAGTAAGGACATTCAGGTGCTGACAAATGAATTGTTTTATTGGTTTAAAAAATACTTAGCATACTAGGACTTTACAACTTTAATGATTAGTTTAGTTAAGTTAAGCGAGAAACTTATGAACCCTGGAATGATCAGTAAGACACAAACTAAAATAAAACTTGATGTTTTCTTAATTGTTTTTAATAAATTTATCTAAATTTTTATAGATGCTGAGCTTACTTTTCTCTGACTTTTTATCATCGTGGGAAATGTTGTCTGGCTCACCCTCTGGAGTCTCAGGCGCTTGGGCCCCAATCGATGGATCCTCGGACATGGCCAGTTTTCAATATTCTAGTCCATTTCCGAGCCGAATCTGACAATTTCCAAGCGTCAACTGGTCAATACGAATTGACTATGTTATTCAACGATAATTGGCATCAAATAAGCCTGCCTGTTATCTGCTAGCAGATTGCTGACACTTGTGATGTCACTGCTGGAGTACTGCTTATGACATTTTTCTAGTCGTATAAACTGCTCTCATAGATATTTCACTCTAATACAATTAATTTCTCACCAACAAGACTAAACCCACCTAGGACCATTTGTAAAATTACAATTCAGTTCTAAAACTTTGCCAAATATTTTATGTTCATGAATTGGTGCAAGCTTCCAACCCATTTCTTCATACACAAAATATAAAGCTAAAGTTTGTAGTACCTACAACTGAACAGCAATTCCAATGACTGCTCAAGTGTCCAGTTGTGCAGACTGTTGCGATAATGTCTGTTGTGCTACCGACAGTTGGCTAACAGAAGTTGAGTTAATGAAGATGGTGATGAAAAGAGATTAGGAAGTGGGGTTTTTTGTTTCCCAAGGAACCTTTTGGTTTATGGTATTTTCCCATTTCCTTAGTTCAATGCACTAGACTCGAACCTTCTTCTAAGTAGAGCTAGATCATTGACTGTCATTGGTACAATTATTTTCTCTGGATTTTCTTCGTATCTGAGGTTGTCCCCATTGAGAAGTTGATTCTCATTTGAACATGATATCTCCACTGCATAATCTGCACGCATAATGCATCATTCAATATATCCATGTTGTGTAGATGTATTCTCAGATGACAGTGACTAGTAAATGGTCCTATTGCTCCTCTGATTTTCTCTGTACAGTGAGTTTGCCAGTCTTGGTAACGGTTGCTTTAGCAAAAGCACTTCTATTGCCTATTTTGGATCTATTCGGTGAATAGGGATTCTGTGTTTGCTTTTGATATCCCAAGAATAGGTTCAGGGTATATAGTCTTGCAGCACGTATTTTGGCCAGTGTGTATTCTTATAATACCCAAAATTCCCTTGTCTCCTGGTACCCAAGATATCAGGTTGTTGTGTTTCCCCAGGTTTTGGAGATTTTTCATGTATTCACACCTCCATTGGAAATATTCATACAAGGAGAGGCTAGGAAAAGCTCACTTCCAGAAACAATTAAATTGGCAAGGAACTAAACAATTCGGCCATACAACCATAATCAACAAAATCAGACACCCATTATTAGAAATCCCGGAAACATTCTTTACAACTTCCTACAAAGTCTCATCAGACTATAAAGGAGAGGAAGAACACAGGAGAGCATCATATACATTGATATGGTATACAGATGGCTCCAAAACAAACGAAGGAACCGGATCAGGCATTTTCTGTACAAGCCCAACACATGAGCAATCAAACTCATTAGGGAAGTACACTTCGGTCTGTCAAGCAGAAATACATGCCATCAATGCTTGTGCCCTAGAAAATCTTAAAAGAGATTACACTGGCAACAAATCCTCATAAGATCTGATAGCCAAGCAGCCATTAAAGCATTAGCATGTGAAAGAATCACATCAAAATTAGTCAGTGAATGCATACAAAATCTCCAAAACCTGGAGAAACACAACAACCTTATGGGGATAGCAACAGCTCAATGGAGATTTAACCTAACATATGGAGAAATTTAGGGTATCAAATTGCAGCAGCGACCTGATATTTCTAAGAAGGATTGAGTCTATTGCACTGAACTAAGGAACTAGGAAGGTATAATAAGCTAGAAGGCTGCAGGCCTGGGGAGTGCAAACCCCTCCTAGTATCCTTTTTCACCATACCATGGGTATATACAACGATGATCCCATTTGCAGATTATGTAATGAGGAGGAGGAAACAGCCACTCACTTCGAATGCGAAGCTACAACTCAATGGAGATTTAACCTAACGTACAGAAAAAACTTAGTGAATCAAATTGCAGCAGCAGTCAACAGTCAATGACCTGATACTTCTAAGGAGAATGATTGAGTCTGTTGAACTAAGGAACTAGGAAGGTACAATAAGCCAGAAGGCTGCAATGCCTGGGGAGCACTTCCTAGTATCCTTTTTTACCAAACCATACCATGCATAATGATGGGAGATTGCGTTTCTATCGATGTTATGTGAAGAAACACTAGGCTGTTTTGGGTCTCCGTGAGCAGTCTTTCGGAGTTACATGTTTGACCAGTTCTCACCATTGTAG
The DNA here is from genome assembly GCF_000648675.2 of Cimex lectularius. Taxonomy (NCBI): domain Eukaryota; kingdom Metazoa; phylum Arthropoda; class Insecta; order Hemiptera; family Cimicidae; genus Cimex; species Cimex lectularius. The sequence continues at coordinate 125,387 of NW_019392830.1, read as the reverse complement.
TTTATAATCAATATGCCATCTTAGGTAGTTTTTGCTACATTAACTCAGGCCAATGCTTATTAGTGCTTTGTAGTAGTTGCCTTTAGCCTTTTATATACTTAGTTTCTTTAGGTTAGGTCCTTTCTTTTGTGAATGGAATGAGAGATGCTTTCTTAAGGTTGATATAAAAATTTTTCACACACCATCTTTCTAGTCATTTTTTCCTTTTCTTATTGCTACTAGGTCATCTGTATACGGTATCCTAAGTTGTTAAGCTCAGTGATTATATCATCTACTATTAGGAAACATAGACGTGTTCAATACTCCTCCTTGGAGGCAATTTCTTTAAAAACAAAATGTATAAAAGATTACTTGTTTTAAAAGCTGAGTTAAGTCTGAAAATATTCTATTAGATCTAAAATATTAGATATAAGGTATATTGACTTGGGCAAAGTATATCATTTCTAATGTATGGGTGTTTTATTGAGATAGATTTCTGGGTCATAAAATAATAAAATATTCATTCAAGTCTACTAAATGAAGAAGTTTTATAGAGTGAGCATAATGAACAGGTACAATGGAATGGATGTTTATGTAGCCAGTTATTAATTCATAAAATCTAACTGAAAGTAGCAAAAAAGTGAATTTTATAAAACAGAACATTAATTTTTACAGAATACATTTATATTTTTCTTCTTTTTGTTTTTATGACACAAATGTGATATCTTTACAACCCCCCACTATACCACTGATTCAGCATGCTGTAGTCACTAGTCAGGTAGACTGAAGGTTCAGTGCTTTGAAATTGTTTGTACTTTGTAGTTTGTACTTATAGTAGTAGACTGTTGTTCTTGTTGTGTACTTCTTATTTGTTGATTAGTGCAGCTTAAAGATGTTATTACTGAAATAGTTGTTGTTACCAATTCTAATTAGTGTAACTATTCCAAGATGATGGCCAAAAGCCCTATTCGTTATTTTTCCAAGGGTTGCAGCCTTTGCAAGCAGACGCCTACCAATTTAAAAGGAAAGAGCAAAAGTTCTCAAGACTGGCTGGTCAGACAGCTCTCAGATCCTTACGTTGAAAAAGCAAAAGTGCATAACTACAGGTGAATAATCTTTACTCTTGCTTTATCGTTAATTTCCATACATTGTTTTCCTTTGTGTTTAGGTGTAGAAGTGCTTTTAAACTTCTTGAAATTAATGATAAACACAAACTGTTAACACCAGGGTTGTGCGTTATCGACTGTGGAGCCGCGCCTGGCAGCTGGACCCAAGTTGCTGTTCAGAAAACCAATTCAGATGGACAAGGTATCAACTATATTATAATAATTAGATGTTTTAGTAGTTATTTGACAAAAAAAAGCCTCTCCCCAAAGAGTTTTTAAGTTTAAGATAAAATCCACACTTTTTGTTCTCTGCTAGAAAATTCTGTTGAACCCATGACTGCTAATTAATTTTTGCTACTCATCCTCACGATCATCTGTTGATGAAGTACGCTACTATGGACTAGCCTGTAACATTTATAATTTGTTGGTTTTTGTTTTAGACAAGAGTAGCCCGAAGGGTTTTGTAGTTGGTTTAGACAGGCTTCCCATATATCCTATAAATGGGGCAGTTTTGCTAGGCGCCTGCGATTTCACTTCTGAAAAGTCACAGCTAGCTTTAAAAGAAGCCTTAAAAGGCAAGGATGCGGATGTTGTATTGAGCGACATGGCTCCCAACGCCACAGGCGTTAAAACGCTTGATCATACTAACATTGCCAACCTCGTCTACACGTTTATAAGGTAACGTTGTTGACATAAATTGTATCAGTTGAATAACAATTCGCTTTAATTACAGATTTGCCTTGGGAGTCAACGCCAGTGGCGGTTCTTTACTTGTAAAACTGTGGGAAGGCGAGTATTGTAAAAAACTAGAAAATGACATTTCACGATTCTACAGCAAGGTCAAATGGGTCAAACCGCCATCGAGCAGGACTGATTCATCAGAAGTTTTTTTACTGGCAAAAGGTTTTAAAGGAATTGTAAAATAAGCCTTATTTATTGTTAAGACCCAAAAAATCAAAAATATGTAGTTATATAATGTATGTAAATAAACTTGTAAATATTTCTAACAAATTGAATATATTTTCCTTAAGCACAAATATCTCTTCATACTTTGGTCTAAACCAATCACATAAATTGCTCTTTACTCTGCAGTCATAGACCTCATAGCCCATCGGTCAGTGGTGTAACTTAGCTCAAGAGTTCTGTTAACCAGACTGTTAGTTCAACAGTCCTCAGGACAACTGAATATGTCAAGTGCTTAGCAGCAGTGATATCAGTAGCGCCGACCATCAATCATTCAACCAAAATCCTTCAAAAGGCTTGTAAGATATCCATAAGATAAACAAAAGGATAAAAAAATTAAGAATCATGCTCAATCAGCATAAATCAGTACATATAAATTTTACAAACAAAAAAGTGGACCATGTCTCCTCAATCGTTGGAACTACTATGCCATACAGCAATAAAGCTAAGCATTTAGGTATGACCTTAGATGCCAAGCTGAGATGGAAAGAGCATGTGAGAAAAAAAGGACCAAGATAAGTTTGATATAGACAACTATATTGGCTGATGGGATGCGGCTCCAATCTTATACAAAATAAAATATATAAATAAGTCCTAAAGCGTGTGGACATATTGTATTTATCTGTGAGGATGTACCAAACAGCAATATCAAAATTATATCAAACACTTCAAAATAAAATCTTAGTAACTTGGTCAATGCACCTTGGTACAAAAGGAATAAATACTTAAGATGGATGAGGTCAAGGCGGAAATACAAAGATTTGCCGCCAAACACCAGTCTCGCCTCAGCCAGCATGAGAATGTGGAAGCGACTAAACTCCTACATAATCGAAGCACCGTCAGCATATTTAAAATAAAAAAATTTAAAAAAAAGCCATATGAACTAGTGTGGCTAAAATTGTTGTGAATAGAGAAGAGTAAATTGTATTGTACCAATGAGTATAGGAAGAATGTAAACATTTGTTTATTCTGTATATATACATATTACACTGGCAAAAAAGTACTCATAAGATCGGATAGTCAAGCAGCTATTAAAGCATTAACTTGTAAAAAATACATCAAAATTTTTTTCGATTTTTTTGGGCTTTGCGTTTTTTTTTCGAAAATAAAACGTGTTCGAGCTTTTTACATGGAAAAGGAGAATAATTTATAATAAACGAAATAAATAAATAATAAACGAAATAAATAATAAACGAGCCGTTTACATCGAAAAAGACAAGAAAATTTTTCGATTTTTTGGGGGATTTTTTTGTTTTTCTTGAAAAATACGCAAAAAAACGTGCCAACGAGCCTTTTTCATTGAAAAAGACAATACTTTTTCGATTTTTTGGGTTTTTTTTGCGTTTTTCTTGAAAAATATGTAAAAAAACGTGTCCTACCAGCCTTTTACATCGAAAAAGACAATAAAAATATTTTTCGATTTTTTAGGTTTTTTTGCGTTTTTCTCGAAAAAAAACTCTAACCCAGCCTTTCCCAAACCCTAATCCTACCTAACTTAATCTACCTCCACCCAACCCTACCTAACAACCCATGTCCCCAATCCGACCTATGCGCCCATCCTGTAATCCAAAATTGATGACGTGAAATTGGTCACGCCAAAACAATGCGTGACCAGCCCAAAACCATTTTCAAAATATAGATATATTGGTAAAGTCATGTCTTCAGGTTTTTGTGCATTTACCTTGAAATCAGTGCAATGTATAATTAGCTGTCGTTGTAATTATTATTAGTTAGCTCATATCAGTATGTTGTACCCAATTTGTTTTACGTGTTTAAAAAAAAAACAAAAAAACATATGGCTATTTCAACAAAGATTTATGCACACTAAATGCTAGTTGAAGTAAATTTGAAACAAACAAAACAATGTTTACACAAAAATAACATCATTTCCGTTTTTGTTACTAAGGCATTCTAGAGGTGTGTCTTGTGTATTATCCATCTATTTATTTATAAATTTTGTCGACATTTATCAACTTTTTTAAAAATATCCTTTTATTATAATTATGTTGAATTTATTTTATTTTTAAACTGACAATTTCAAAAAAAGACGTCAAACTTGGGTATAGAAGCGAAAAATAATAATTTGGGTTACAAGCGTATTTTCAAGACATGACAATTGTGAGTTACATAACGATTTCGGTAAGTAAGAGTAGTTTTTTTAAAGTAGATAAAAAAATATAAAAAATAGATTAGTTAACTACTCAAAACCGCAAAATATCACGTAACTCGTGGCCATAGTTTTTTTTCCTAAAAAAGATTTAATAGATCCGTTTTGAACACAACTTTTCAAAAGAGATTTTCAGCCTACTTCCTTAGCTTATGAAGGTTAAATACATTTTATATTGGGACTTTCAGCCGTCAAATTTAACTAAAAAAACGCGTTTTACCATGAAGCTTCTTATCCTCAAAGAAACTAAACGAAAGTAATAATAATTGAACAGAAAATTATATAAAAATAAAAACATAATTGAATTTATTTTGAACCGACTGTAAAGTCGTTAATAGAGATTTTTGTTTTAGTTTTATTTCATTTATTGCCTGCAGGTTATGTGTAAACCACTGGGCGACTTTCTCTTCTACAACGTTGATCGGATAATCCCAAAGTTTCGTTTTATCAATTTAGCTTTTTCTATATATGCTTTTCTTTGTTTAATTGCAATACCGTCCATTGTTTTGTATATTTCTCCTTAAACATTAAAAATTGACATCACACCATTTTTGATGAATTTGTGTCCCTATATCTTTTATCGATGTTTTATTTCTTTTCTATCATAACTATAATTCATATTTTGCTTATCACTCTTCGTTCTTTTCCTTATTTATTGATCTCGCTAAAGATTAATTTTAAACTAAGTTTTTTTATTTTAAATGGCTATTCAGATATCGTGAGATGCGGTCGGGTGTGATGTAGGTTTCAGAAAAGCATTTTCTTTATCGTGCCAACGTTTCAATCTTTATTGAGATCATCTTCAGGGCTCAAAGTGTAATTGTGCCATCCTTGCGTGTCGTGTTGAGAGTTTATTTTAAATGTTTAATTTTTTTAGACAGTTTATGAGTGAAGTTCGTTTTTTTAAGTCGATTTTGTGAATGTACTTTTGTAAAAAAATCAGCTAAAAAAGCTAGATATCTTTTTCACTGCCAATACCACAATTTTTCTGATTCAATCGCAGGGATTGGTCATGGCCGAGAGTAATCGGTTTTAGGCTTGTTACAAGGTTTTCAAGACCCAGCAGACTAGATGATTTTATGATGATGATTTTTTTCAAGATAATAAACATAATTTTCATCATCTCCACTACTGAGAATCAGGTTCAACAGTTGGGCTTAAAATTCATAAAATTACACTTAATTTTTATAAGTTTGAATTTCCGTTGTGTCAGATTTTTACTTGTTAATTAGATGTTTCGTTATAATAAGAATTCCGGAAATATAGTTCTCACTATCGCGTTTAGTTTCGTCATTCACCTTTGTATGTAAATTTTTGCAAATTGTGTTCTTGCCTACATTTTAATGTTTCTAATTTTTTTGTTTAAATTGAAATTAGTCAAAAAATAAAACTTGATCGAGTTATTGGATTGTATGCTTGAACGTTGAAAAATAGTTTTAGGTTTAAAGGGGCTGAATACACAATTTTCTATCCTTGTGTAAAATTGCCAATTGAATTCACACTGTAAATTGAATTTCAATTCGTCGTGACCTATATTTAAAACGGATCGACCTGCTCACGGCCGACGTCGTTTATTAGGCATCGGAGCAATTTATCAAATCGAATAAAGAGCGATGTCTGACATAAAAACGTCAACCTAACAGATTTATGTACACTAACTGAAAAGAAAAGAGTGAAAGCCTTGAAAAATATATCAATTGAATTAATGTATTAGCACAAATTCAGATATGGAAGCATCCTATCGAAAATCAAATAATAACTTCAACCTCTGGTTAAAACTGAAGAAGACAAATTTTGTCAAATAAGAGCAAAGCCTTTAGGACAGTCTGTGAATACTTGATAAAGTCGAGAATTAAAAGGAAAAAGTGACTGTAAAAATTGAATTTGTATCAAAGGTCTACAATTTTAAAATGGTAATAATGAAAACTTGTTTATCCAGTTTTACCCCAAGGGTACTCACTGTACCAGTACTGATTCGAAGAGCGTGGATTCATACATGTTTTAGTCTTAATATTTAATTTGTTCGTTGTATATTTGCCTTGAAAATCATAAAAGATAATCTATTCGCCAATAAATATATTCACACTTCACCACCAAGGGGTCGGGTGGTAACTTGCAAGTTAAAAAAATCAAGTTTAAAAGTACATTTTCGTTGTGTAATTTGGATTTGCTTCTTGTTATGCAAAACTATAAAATCAAGTTTACAATTATTTTTTCTTTGTCGAATAGATAGGTAAATTTTGGGTTTTCTCGTTATTTTACAAAATTGTAAAAGTATACTGAAGGAAACTTAAAGTTTGAAACGTACAAACTATAAATTAATTTTCAATTAAATTATTTTTCATCCTGTAGATAGATTTTAGGTTTTCAGGTTATTCTGCAAAGTAGAATGATTGGTATAACCTCAACTTTGAAACACATCTTTTTATTTTAAAAATCAATTTGGGTTTTCTTTTTGTAATGGAAGACGGTCAAACTAAAAAAATAATGTTTAAAACTAGAAATTTGTGGTGACCGTTAGTCGATGATTATTCGAAAATCGTGAGATGCGGTCTGGTGTGATGTAGGTTTCAGAAAAACATTTTCTTTATCGTGCCAACGTTTCGATCTTTACTGAGATCATCTTCAGGGCCTGGGATTTACAAACATTGTTTAAATTTAACAAATACATGTAGAATGTGGAAAAAGTGAATTTATACAATGCAAAAAACATTTTTTTGCATTCAATCAAAGTATTTCTACGCGAATGGCACAATTACGCAAAAACAAATACTTTGAGTGTGTAGAAATACTTTGATTAAATATTAACAAAAATATTTTTTGCATTGTATAAATTCACTTTTTCCACATTCTACATTTGTTAAATTTAAACAATGTTTGTAAATCCCAGGCGCTGAAGATGATCTCAGTAAAGCTCGAAACGTGGCACGATAAAGAAAATGTTTTTCTGAAACCTACGTCACACCAGACCGCATCTCACTTTTTCGAATAATCGTTTAAAACTATTTTTCATTGTATATACAAATTTTGAGGTTATAGGTTATTCTGAAAGGTTGAATGTTAGTATAACTTCAACTTTGAAACATATTATTTTGTTTTAAAGATAAATTTGGGTTTTATTCTCGTTATGCAAGACGATCAAACTACAAAATCATGTATAAAACTATTTTTCATCGTGTAGATAGATTTTTAGATACCGAAATGTATCGGGTTTCCTTATGCAATACAATCAAATTGTAAAATCAAGTTTAAAACTTTTTTGGTTTACGTTTATAAATAGATTTTGAGGGTGTCACGTAATGAATGATAAGAGTCAAGTTTTCGTTACTCAAATGCTTTAACATTATAATTTTAATTTCCAATGGGATTATAAAATAATGTTAGTAAATTAAAGTCTGCGTCTCGATCTGCAAGTTATGCTGACTTTACTGTCAAAGTTCGATCTAGGTCGGAAGTGGTCTCGCGAGTTTTTTAATTTTTTTTGTTCCTGCTCAGACATGTTATACCCTGATTTGCTCCTGAAACGGGTTGGGCGTGGTGACAATTAAATCCTTGACCGTTTGAACCAAACCAACCTTGAAAATTTTTATAATTATTGTCTCAAATTTCCAACTGCCGAAGAGAGAAGTTGTAAGAGAGCGTGCGTCGAGGAAGTAAAGAAGGCGTTACTCGCCGAAGGTCGAGGACAGATTTTATATAGCGGTGAAAAATAAAGCCGATCCGACCATTTACCGCATTAACGCCTCGATGGTATAATACGTTTAAGCAGTCTCGTTCCACTATTGTTTTCATTTTTTTTTAAATTTGATATCTTATCTAAAAGGTCTCAGGTGATAATTCGCAGCAGTATTCTAGGAGTGTATAAAACAAGAACATTTTAGGTTCTTCTTTTTAGACGACTACCTTCTTTTACTTCTTTACTAAAAACAAGGTATTTCATTCATCTGGATTTGATTTATTTCTTGGCTTTGATTTTTTTCCGTCTTCTGTACAAAAATTCCTTGCAAACAGGATCAGAATTTAATATTTTATCAAGACCTATTATGTTTAAATATTAATATTATTACAATTTGGTTAAATGCCTATTGATTGCACATTTTTATGTTTAATATGAAATTGTGAGATTTTTCTATGTGGTTTGCGAGAAGTTGAACCCGTAATTTGTTCGTTTTTTTAAATTTTTTTAACTGATATAAAAATTCTTCAATAAATAATTAATGGTCTTAGAGTTCAACTAATAAAATTATTTCACTAGTGATGTTACTTTTCCTTTTCTTTCTCGATTTTATTATTTATTTTTTTATTGATTTAAAAATTCTTAAAAAAAAAGTCTACACGCTATACAATGTTTATTTAATTCGGTAGTTACCGATCGTTTTACTTATTCATTATTTTTTAATAAAAAAATATAATTCATTAATTGAAGTCTGCTTATCTTTGATGGGTTGCTCTGCCAGACGCGAATTATTTATTTTTAAATTTTATTAGTTGAATTGTAAGGTTAACAACTGGTAATTTTGATTGGCGAGTCAATAATTTTTTATGATCAATAGGCTAAACCCGCACGACTTTGCTGAAGTGCGAGTTAGTTTTTGAGTGCACGCGTGTTTCCACATAAATTAATTAAAAAATTACACTTTTAAAATTGAACATAAAATCACATTGGATCATAAAAAAATTATTTTATCAAATGGAATGTCTGCCTGAAGATGCATTAACTAAAGTCAGCAAATAGCCACCCCCTGATAAGATTACATTAATCCTTTTTAGAAAAGATGGTTCCTACTCACAGTAAGTTGTTTCGCAATAATCCGGATTTCGAGCCCTTTAGCTCATCATCAGGTTGAAGGGTTTCAACAAACACGTCTCTTGACATCCGACCCTTCAACCTGATGATGAGCTAAAGAGCTCGAAATCTGGATTGTTGCGAAGCAACTTACTGTGAGTAGGAACCATCTTTTTAAAAAGGATTGAACTCCACACCCACTCCATCAATCATAATTTCTATAGATTACATTAATGGCATGCAATCTGCGATTTTAGGTATTGTTTATTGGTGCTCTCTAACACTGGACATATAAAAAGGCAAAATATGAATATTTAATTATAAATGTGTAGAGATTAGTGACCGTTAATCGATAGTAATTCAGATATCGTGAGATGCGGTCGGGTGTGATGTAGGTTTCAGAAAAACATTTTCTTTATCGTGCCAACGTTTCGATCTTTTATTGAGATCATCTTCAGGACTCAAAGTGTTTGTCTTCAGTGCAATTGTGCCATCCTTGCGTGTCGTGTTGAGAGTGGGGCACTAAACAATGTTTGTAAATCCCAGGCCCTGAAGATGATCTCAGTAAAGCTCGAAACGTTGGCACGATAAAGAAAATGTTTTTCTGAAATCTACATCACACCCGACCGCACCTCACGATATCTGAATTACTTTAATTATAAATCATACTTCTCTTATTTAAATAAATAGACTAAAAGCATTTTAGTTTATCGCTTTGTCTTAGAAAGGTAGCAATACCTTGATATCTACTTACAACAATTTAAGAATTAATGTCTATTGTTTTCCATTGTTTAATTATATTTGAATTAATTATGTAAAGTAAATAAAGTAATTCCTGTCATAAAGGGTTAATGCCTAACTTCCAATAGGGGATATTTAATAACAATCGTTACTTGTAAGAAAAAAGTTAATAATTTCATGCCTTCACAAACATTTCAATAGTTTCTTGGTTTTCTTTTTGTTGGATAAGGAGAAAGGAGGATAATGAGAATCTAGATTACAAAAACTTTGAAGCTTTTCCAACTTTTTTGCTAAATTTTTGTAATCCAGATTTTCAATATTGTACTTATTTTTCCTGAGGTTTCCCTACCTTAAATGAATGTATTTATTAGCGTGTGTGTTGAGCATGTGTAGATGAGTTGTGGTAGAATATCCACATACCCACCAAACTAGGTTAGGTGTTGAATAGTGGAACAGGGGGAGGCACAGTTGAAATATTAATTCCTCAATGGCACCCCAGTTTTTAGTCGTACAAATGGTACGAAAGGTTATAATCAGTATGACTGTATTTATTAGCGTGAATGAGGGTGGGTCTTTAACAGAAGATTGAGTACTCTGAAACCCACTAAACTAAGGTTAGGATTTTTTTTTAGGCCAAATTTTGGGTGATTTCTTGACCAAATAAGTAGCTTCATCAACCTGTTCTGCCTATTTTTACTAATCTTGTGAATAATTTTGTATTTGTAAACCTCACAGCACCACGATTTCCACCTATGTTCAATATTTAAGGATTAAGCAGTTTTTGGATTTCACCACATTGAGACAAGTGTTGACATGATCAGCTGTATTATTTATCGAAAAAATATTTGAAATTTTTAATTTTTTGCACAAAAACAACCCAATGGGTGTCAAGGAAGAGAGTTCAACCAACTTTACAGTAAATTCACTAATTTCGTGGTCTGCTTGACCAATTAATATATTATAATTAATTAAGGTTTTTAGTTGAGATAAAAAAGTCAATGGCGTAACAAGTGAATTTTCCCTCCTTTTTGCCATTTTTCAAATGTCGTGCAATCGGATTGGATTCTCGACAACAAATGAAATGGCCACGGAGAGCTTTGGTGAAGTATACTTCATTTTAAATCATTAAATTCACTAATTTCATGGTCTGCTTGACCAATTAATATATTATAATTAATTAAGGTTTTTAGTTGAGATAAAAAAGTCAATGGCACGAGCAGGATTCGAACCCACGATCTTCGGCTTGATACGCCGCTGCTCTACCACTTGAGCTATTGTGACCTCAATCCAATTCAAAAGGTGCGGTTGAGATGGGAAGTTGGTGTCTGAGTGGATCGAGGTCACGATAGCTCAAGTGGTAGAGCAGCGGCATATCAAGCCGAAGATCGTGGGTTCGAATCTCGCTCGTGCCATTGACTTTTTTATCTCAACTAAAAACGTTAATTAATTATAACCACTTTACAGTTTGTTTGTTTTTTTCATACAATATTACATTAAAAACCATGAAGCTATACTGGGATTTGAACCCAGAACCGCTAGCATGGAAAATATGAGTCATACGCCCTAATCACTAATTTGATCCCCTAATTTTTCTAAATATAAATAGTTTTTAAAAAATTATGATCATGTATTAGCATAAAGTCTAGGATCTTAGAAGCAGGTTTTTGTTAAGAGATAAACAATAACAAATATTATTCTGATAAATAGTGAGATGTATTAATTTATAGTATGGTGAAGACCACTGTGGTCGAGATAGGATGTCGTAGAATTTACCATTTGTTTGTGGATTTTTCCGTTCGTTCACTATTTCTTCTAATAGAACAATTATATATTTTTAATGAAAGTATTTCACAATATATTTTTATTAAATTAATTAAAAACAATGCTTTGTAGAAAACAAAATCTACTTTTAAATGTTTTGTTTGTTTTAAAATGCAATGCATTAAATAAGATGTCATCAGTCATCAACAAAGTCATAAAAGTTCAACTGATATTCAGAAATTTTGCCTTTTTTGTCTATAAGAACATTAAGAAATTTTAAAATTGAATTTGTATGTCTTGTAATACATGTATTATTGAGCTTTTCATTTGGTCTATTTTGTACTATTTTATAATATCAGAAACCTTGATTATTTTATGTTTTGTTCAACTAATCTTGTTTATGATAATTGGATTGCTTAGAATCCTTTTAGGTTTCTTATCTGTTTGGTGTTCAAATTGTGTGAGGCCAGTTAGGCGAATGTTTTGACAGTTTCAGTTCTTTCTGCGATGGAGCTATTGAGGAGAAATTCAATTCCAGTTCTTCATGTAAAAGGAACTTATTATGATGTTGGATATGACATAGTAAGAAATTATTTATTGTTTTATTGCAAAAAATAATAATTCAGTTTATTAATTACAATGATTTTTTAAATTTGTAAATTAATTAAACATCAAGCCAAAGTATATTACAAAAGTCGAATGTTTTCTAGGGCAGAACATTTGCAAGTCTTATTCAGACATACTTGGAAATAAATAGTACTTTAAATAAAATTTACATACCAGCGTACAATACCGAAAGGGGTAGGAAAATATACGAGGAGACTCTTTTTGTAGTTGGAAACAAATACCCTCATTATTTAAGAGAACTGGAGGGCACTGCTGATGGTGCCGGCGTACCATTTTACAAGGCAATTACTTTAATAGTTTTTTTATTGGATAAAATCTTAATTATGAATTTTTTTCAGCTATTTTTATTACACTTGGACGATATCATTTTACCGCCTGAAGGTTGCACAAATGTAGGGCAAGGCTGTTCAACTGTGATTGTGAACCAGAAAAATCAGGTTGGATTCGGTATAAAATATTTTATAGTTAGCTATAAATTTTTTGTCATTCTAGAAAATCATTGGACATACAGAGGATGGACTAAAAGAAGCACTGAATCTTTGTTATGTAGTGAATGTTCATATAACTGAATCCTCACCTCATGAGATATTCACAGCTTTTTGTTATCCAGGCCTTCTTCCTGGATATTCGATGGGCTTTAATAGCTATTTTGCATTCACAATTAACATAATGGTTGTGAAGAACCCTCCTGCTGGAAGAATACGTGAGTTTTATTTAATTTATTTTTATAATTTTTTTTTAAAAGAAAAAGCAAATTTAAAAATATTGTAGCAAGAACGTTTCTTACACGGGAACTTTTTGCCGCTGACTCTGTCGTTAGGGCTGAAGAGGTGTTGAAATGCTATGGAGGCGGAGTTGCGGATGCTTTTTCAGTCAATTTAATGACGCTCAAGAACAATGTGGATGATTGCCTGCTTTACAATTTTGAAGTCAGCCCGAAGAATCTACCATCTAATTCTTCTATCGTAGAGAAAAAAAAAATTGATATTGGAGAACATTTCTTTCATTGTAACAAGTAAGTAAAAGAACTTGTATCTTGATCGGCACTGATCGTAGTGCCTAGTCTAGCTGTATTTTGTCATCGTGCTGTCTTTAATTTGCCTATTTAGTATGTCTGACAAAACCAGCAAGGATAGGGTGACCAATATAATAAAAAAACAATCCATATTTGAAAAATATTTGGCTGATGTATGAACTACTTTAGGTTTTTGAGGATAAAAGGAATCGAGGAAATATCGAATGTGCTGAAAACGAGCAATGATCGTCACGAAACTGAAAAACAGCTTCCAAAGGCCGAAGATCTCAACAGCGTAATTAATATTCTCAGTCATTCATCAGCGCCTTCGACATGTTGCAATATTTTCAGAGATAGATCAAGCGAGTCTGTCATAACCCTAGCGACGGGTGAGTAAAATTGTAGATTTTTTCTCTAAAAATATTGATCGTTGTTTTGTTTTTGTCTCTCAGCGATTTTCAATAGAGCGACTAGGACTTGGAGCATCTATATGGATAATCCAGCATTGACAGAACCAAATTTAATTCTACCAATGAAATTTTCATAAAAAAAATATTCTAGAAAAAAAACGTAAACACACATTAAAAACTAGACAAAAAATGCTTCATTTTTCCTTTTACAAATGTCTAAAGATTAATATATTTGCCATGGATGGCTTTATATTTTATCTAATATTATGTAATAGTTTCGGTGTGCTTGTAATAGGTTTGGTTTTGTTTGGAAAATCTATTATCAAGAATAGTCTTAAAAGATAATTTTTGATTTATTTTCCTTCTACACTGCATTATAATTATGTAAAAATTGTATAAAGTGAATAATTTTTTTTTTAAATTAAACTTATTAATTATTTGTAGTTTTTATTTTATTCCCTTTAACACATTATTATCAAAACATGCAGTTAATAATCAGTAGTAAAGTTAATTAATCTTTTAAGATTAAACTTAAATTTTAGAAACATATTCAAAAGAAGCAGCAGTGTGTGAATAGCGTTCACATCTAAAATTCTTTTTATACTTTGTTTTAGAGTTTAAACAAAGGATAACATAAACATTAAAAATTATATAAATAAAAAGTTTTCATTATTTCAAGTACTACCCTAAACTAGGACAGTTTTTTTTCACTCAAATTTATATTACATTAATGTATCTTAATAAAATGGGTTTAAAATAGCCAAGGACATCATCTTACAATTCAGGTACAATTCATCCTAATCATTGAAAATTTGAGTACATCTCATGCCATAAGGGAAGTGTGTCGATCAATTCAGTCCAATGTAATGTCCAAAGTTACGATAGACAATTTAGTGGATATAAAATGTTATGTGCACCTTTTGCAAAACATAACTCACTCTATACACACAAAAAAAGTTAACACCTAGGTATAAAATAAGTTAATACAGAAAAAAAGAGTAAATTTGGCAACCAGCAAAGAAAACAAGGTGAGAAAATTGTTAATTTTTTTTTATCATGGGTGGATTGTAATTACAGTCTATGTGATTATTCTCTGAATAAAAGTTATCACATAATCGTAATTTTTTAGTACTGTACAGCTTTTGTTAACTTCACAGCTCTTCTATAATTTTATGGATTATACTTTTATTATTTATTTATTGTTTTTTTTAATGGCGGCCTTTCTCTTGAGGAGGACACTCGTTTCGACCATGGATTTTTGTGTTGTTCTTTGATTCCAAATCTATAATATTTGCCACAACTTCTGGCTCGCAAAGACTTGGGTTTCCTGTAAAAATAAATTAATTAGAAATGAATTAGATGTTTAAACAGAAATAACAAACAAAGGAATAATATTTATAATTTAGCTAAAATTTCTATTATATTTTTATATTCACACTCTTGCATACACGCTCATATAAAGCAATTTTTATGTATGTGGTGATTAGTGACCATTAATCGATATTTATTTAGAAATCGTCTGGTGTGATGAAGGTTTGAGAAAAACATTTTCTTTATCATGCCAACGTTTCAATCTTTATTGAGATCATCTTCAGGGCCTGGAATTTACAAATATTGTTTACATATAACAATTACATTTTGGATGTGGAAAAGTGAATTTATACAATGCAAAATATATTTTTTTATATATTCAATCAAAGTATTTTTTCTGAAACCTACATCACACCAGACCGCATCTCACGATTTTTAAATAAATAGCAATTTTGGTGTTCACTTATGTGAAAAAGTTTTAGGCTTAATAAATTGAACTTTCACAGAAAGATTAAAGTTTTGTGAAATAAATAAAACTTGTCAAAATGATAAAATGGCGTACCATGCAGATATATTCGAAGAATGCTCGGGACCTCGTACAGCTTACACTGTGTGTTATCGACGAGGGATTTACTGATGTAAGTGATCTGATTGTGCGATAAGTCGGCCCAACAGAGTCTAGGCAAGCCGTAAAAGTCTTTCTCAAGTCTTGTCACTGAATTGTACGATGCGATCAACTCTTCTAGTGATGGAAGTACAGTCTAGAAAAAATTCGAGCATAACCAAAATTAAAAATTAAAAAAAAATACAGTAGATCATTAATGATATTTAAAATGTATAAACACCTTTGATGTTTCTTCAAGAGTTGTGAGGTTGTTGTGTGAAATGTCCAAAATCTGCAAGTCGTCGAGGCCAATCAGATCATCTGGGAGAATTCTGTCAATGTA
Source organism: Cimex lectularius (assembly GCF_000648675.2). NCBI lineage: Eukaryota > Metazoa > Arthropoda > Insecta > Hemiptera > Cimicidae > Cimex > Cimex lectularius. Next base: position 109,574 of record NW_019392830.1, on the reverse strand, counting down.
GTTGTTGCTCAAATTTAGACGATGAAGGCTACTAAAGCCCATGAGAGAGCCTGAGAGTGTTTGGAGCTTATTGTAATCTAAACGCAACTCGTAAACTCTTGTCTCGAGTTCTACTAGGTTCTAAAATTTACAAAACCGACAAATTATATTTTCAGTGTACAATGAGAGCTAAACATTCTGCAGTTACTGCAGATTTTTATAATTTATAAAATAAACAGCAATCCAATTGTACACAAAGATTAAAAATGATTTTTTTTGTAATTCTCACCTCCATTCGTCCCGAAAGGACGTGTATTTTGTTGTTTGATAAATCGACCAAGTTGAGCTTCGTAAGACCTCGGATATCTTGCAATGTAAATTCTTGAATGTTGTTATGGCTCAAGTTTAGATGTTTGAGGGATTTGAGGGGAAGTAGACAATTATTGAGGGTGGCTATGTTATTTTCTCCAAACTGCAACTCTTCAAGGTATTCCAGTTCTAAAAAGTCATCGCTATACAGCTAGAAAAAAATCCAAAAATTAAAACTAAATCGTAGGATAAAGCAAATAATATTGTGATATAAATTTTTAATTAAGACTTATAAAACAGTACGAGGATTATCTTGTGCATCCTGATCTGCCTATTTTTGACTGGTTTTGTCTGCCAGACTACTTTTAGAATTTTTCCATATTCAGTGGCTTTTCCGGGTCCTTCTGTACTTTATACTTTAAATTAGAAAACTTGATACAATTGACAGAATGTCAAACAAACCAGCCATGGAAGATAGAAAAATATTATGTTGTGCTTTCCTCTGATCCCAATACAAATGCTTCCAAGTAGCTTCAAGCATATATTGAACAAATAGCTGAATAGGGCAAAGTTTGGAGCATAAAGATTAATGAAAACATATGATCACATGTTACACCATCCGAAGCAAAACCCCTCATGCAAAATTCTTCAATAACATTCCTATCTGTAAAACCGACTGCATACCGGTGATATCTTGATTCACATTTAATCTGGAATCGACACAAAAGACAAGAACTGAAGAGACATTTTGGACTACTCTGTATACTACTTGATGTAGCATGTTGACAGAGAACAAACTGACACTACAAAACACTACCAATTTGGACATACGGACTGGAAGCATCGTCAAACCTACCAATATCCAACGAATTCAGTCCTTCCAATCCAAATTCCTCAGTTCATCAACGTTCCTTATTGTTTTCCCTTCTCAATGACCTCAAATGATCCTTCGTAAATAAATTAATTTATGCAAATTTTTTAGGTTTCATGCAGGGGGACCGCGGTAGCCGAGTGGTTAGCATGAGAGACTCTCACGCCGCGGTCGTGGGTTCGATTCCCACCGTCGCCTCTGGCCCTTTTTTCCCGATAACCCCCAATTGGAACACACAAGAATTCGTACTATGGCTAATATGCAAGATCATAAGGCCAATAAATTAAAAAAAAAAAAAAAAAAAAAAAAAAGTTTCATGCAAAACAATCCATGTACTCCAACCCATGTCCATATAATCATCATCATGATCCCATCAGATGACTAAAGCAAAAATTGCCCTGGGACCCCCTTGAGTAGTCCTTTGTAAATTTGGAAGAACTTGAACAAAGGTTGTAAACTCCCATCAAGTTACATTAATTAATGGGTCAATGTGTAAATATGTATTATAACATTACATAATGTATTATAATGTACAGATGGTAATAAAACAATGAAACATAAAAATTTGTCTTTTGTTGTGTAAGATATGCAATTATAATAACATAAAAAAAACAGTGCCGAAAAATATAGTGCGTGATTTTTTTTCTATGCTTAACAAATAATTGTATTATATTTATTCAATTAGCCATCAGAATATGAAATTTCACAATTCTTATACATGACCTTCATAGTTTATCATTACATATTATCATTGGGATTCTGGAATCTTGGGATAATAAATGTAATAAACTGACGAGAAAAAGGCTGATAACGTTTAAAGAAAAACGCTGATATAATACAACTGGCCTTTATGTACTTATGAAGTGATTAATACAAGCATTGTTAAATCTATTGTAAAATTGCTTTTTCAATTTATAAACCAAATTTGTAGACATTAAACCATCAATTATAAAAATCAATATGAACGAATTGATATTTTCTTTGTTGAACGGAGTAAGCAATTTTTTCGATAGTAGTCGTCCATGGAATTATCAATTAAACTTTAACTTTTAAGAAAAAGATTATCTTTAACAGAATGTTCTAGATAAAAGTAAAAAAATAGAATGTGCAGGCATAAATCGAAAACAGCTTGCATATTACAATGCTTATCTTTCACGCCAAACTAGAATTTATATAACATACAATAGATGGAATTTATTTAACATTTTATCATCCTTGTGATTTTGAAAAAAGTTATTAAATTAAATATTTAGTGCAGGTGTCCAACTCCGCCACACTAGCAGTTCTGGGTTCGAATCCTGGCAGAGCCCATGACTTTTTAGTTAGTAATAGTTTGAAAAATGTATTGTAAAGTGGTTTGACCTCTCATATGACTCCCAAGTTGGGCATTTAGCCATAAGTTATAAGGCAAGAATTACTTTACCTTTTTTTTTATACAGAAAAATTAAGAATTTCAAAGGTGTTTTCAATAAACGAAAACGGCCAATTTGGTTATATCAGCCAGCACTCATGTCAATACTCTCAATATAGAGGAAGCCAAAGAAGTATTACTTAATCCTTAAATATTGAACAGGGGAGGAATGAGAGTTGGTGCTGGGTGTTTTCTTTCTTCTTTGAGAAGTTCAACAAACCCGTAAATCAATACAGACCCAATAAATGACCCCTTTGATGGTTCAGCATAGAAGGAATTTGTATGTGATGAGGTTTGCAAATTCCAAATGAATCCACAATAAACAGTGAAAATAGGCAGAACATGATGATAAGGGATGATCAAGCAGAATGGAATCAATCTCCAAAATTCGGACAACTATATTTTTAAAAAATTAACTTAATTTTGCTAGCACAAATAGATAATTTTAATTTTAAGATAATTTTAAAATTGACAATGTTTACTTTAGTAAGTACAACATCAATATCATTCAACAATTAAGTTGTATGTTAATTAACGTTAAGTCCTAATTACTTTACTTTTACTTTAAACAGCTTAAGCTTTTGTTAAAATCCTACCAGTAGCAAAGGAAGTTATACAACTATACATATTTAATATAAATATATTCAGCTTAAAGTCAAGTTTGGTACTTAATTTATTTAATTGTGAACTTCATGTGTTTACAAAATTTTAAATTTTCTCATTTTCTAAGAAATATTTGAGAATGTAATAAAATATTTCTTGGTATATAATATATATTATATAATTTATTTAATTTGTTAATTCATTAAAGAAAAGAATTACTCACTTTGCTTATATTATTAGCAGAGAGGACCAACGATTTAAGATGCTTTGATTTTGAAAGTGCTCTGTCAAGGCTTTCAAGCTTGTTGTATTCCAAGTACAAGTTTTCAAGATGGAGAAAATTTCTCAACTCCTGGGGCAGCTTGAGCAGCTTATTGTTCGCCAAGTTTAGAAGGATCAACTTCAAATTTGGATTCACCTGTGGGAGCTGGCCTTCCAAATCTTCAATTTCGTTGTCATTCAATAGCAGCCACTGTAGGTAAGATAGCCCTCTGTAAGTAAAGGTCATAGAACCGTTGTAGACACGGCACTCTAATTTGTTAAAAATGAAAAATTCTGTTACTCTTTACACGCTTAATTTACGTTTAATATTTAATTCTATTCGTACTGTCTATTTAAATAGTTTCTTATGTCACATATCAATTTCACATTGACTGGCTTTTAAGTTTTGCAATTATTCAAATATAAAAAATAACTTGATTGAAAACTGGACTATTTCATTAAAATTAAGACATGAAATCATCCTAATTTATTAAATTACATTGAAATTATGAATAATTAATCATATTTGATAGAATATTGCACTTCAATTTAGTTATTAACAAAATTTATTTTTATTTCAATTTTTTTTAAATAAATTATAAAAATTTAAAATCTCGTTTTAACTTTTAACAAAAAAATAAAAACATGCGTAACTTCTCATATTTTAAAATGTTTCAGATTGAATGGTGCTCTGGGTGTCAAAAATTTTTCATGTAAACAAGGCATACTATCTTTATGACTAACATTAGTATCTAAACTTCTATTTATTTCCTGGGGGTGTCGGTGGCCACAACGGTTTAGGCGTACTCATCACTGTAAAGTAAAGGACACAGGTTCGAATCCAGCAGCCTGCATTCGAACCTGACAAACTTACAAATTGGCTTTTTTTTAAAACACCGGCACTCCGAAGGTTATTAAAAATTCGAAGTTGACAAATCCTTGTAAAACAAAGGTTATACCTTGTAATCCTATATATTCTCAAATAAATTTTTCATATTTAAAAAATGGTGTATACTTGCCTCAGGGTGCCGTTGAGGTGCTTGATCTTGTTAAAAGTCAACGAAAGTTTCCTCAGGGTTTTCGGAAAACAATCTTTCTCCAATAGTTCAATGTTATTCTCATTAATGACAAGTGTGTGCATTGATTCCAAAGCCTTTAAACACACAAACACACGTACAATCAAAAGATATTATATTATATGTCTAGCTAGTAATAATGTATTATTTATTTATTTAATAATCTAATTTATTAAAATTCAATAAGTATGTTACACAAATCAGTACCAATGCTCACTTGAAAGTTTGTTGTTGAAACATTTAGAATATGCCCTCTGCTCAAGTCCAGGACTTTAATTTTAGGCATCGTGTTAAGGATAGCCTCGGGAATCATCGGGATGTTGTTGTCAGCCAGACTGAAAGATTCTGTCTTTGAAAGGCCTGAGAAAACTGACACTGGAAGTGATCTACAATGTAAATAAATACATAATATAAAACACCTTATATTTCACTGAACATAGGAATTTTTATATGATTATATGATAATTGCATCGTTTGCCGATAAAAATTGTTTAGATTTCATTGTAGAAAGTCTGAAAAATATGAATACTAAGATAAGTTTAATCTGTAAATTTTAACTTTAATGTGTGTAAATGATAAGGTTTAAATTTTATTGATTGACTAAATCTTTCTGTACATTTCATCATATGCATTTTCTATAGACTCTTCTAATCAATTGGGAACCTTTCTCTGGCCCGTGCTTGGCCGTCATTTTAAACTAATAAACATTAAAAAGAAAAAATGAATGCTTTCAGAACATTGTTAGTATGCTTGCTGTAATTTATATTCTGGATATCGTTTTTGGCTGGTTAGAATAATTAACTCTGAATAACTAGCAGGGTTTTTCCATGTTTACTGAGTTACTAAAAAAAAATTATTTGTGATATGAAAATTGGTAGGGTGTAAATTGATCATTTGTAACTTGTTAAAGTAGTAAACAGCTTTTGTCTGAACATTGTAACTATAATTTTGTCAATTACAATTTAATACAAATTCTTGCGTTTACACAAAGGTGCTTTTTGGATCTATTTTCTTTTTACTAATAAAATTGTCCAAAAATATTTTGGGCCCTTTTATCACTATGTAAATATCTACTGAATAGAAAAAAACACATTTCTAAATTAGTGATGGGCTAGATTAATGACTTGTATATTATCTTTCTTAGATAACACTAATACAATATTAATGATAAAAATAAGCTTTTCAAAAATAAATTTATCTAATTTTGGTCATAAGAGTGAAGGCAAGGAGTACCTCGATACACTGGGAAGTAATAGTGGCTTATAAAAATATACTACTTGCAATGTACTTAGTAATGAGATAATTATTTGTTTATAATGTTAATTTTCTAATTTATGACATCTTTATATGGATATTGTACATACAAATATAAATATTTATTGTACATTTTTCTTTAAAAAATTAATAAATAATAGGTTGTAGATGTAAAGTAAAAAAAAAATTGACCAATACTTTTATTTTACAATACTAATTTATTTTATGTTTTTTGTGATTGCTTTTTGGCTTTGTAAATATGTATAAAGTTATTAAAACAAGCAGAAAACATGAGTCATTACTGATTGAAAATCTATGATTTCTACTATTTCAAATAGATAAAACAGAAAGTTTAAAGAAAATAAGGAAATGCAACTAATCACAACTTGTTAAATAAATGATTAGATCAATTAAATTTTTATTATCAAAGATCAGATTTTAAAAGGATTTACAGAAAAATTCTAACTTCTTTCTGGTTTTTTTTGCCAGGCAGAAATCTTTATCAAATTTATAAAAACAAAAATTAATCAGTTAATGATTATGTTTTCAGAATATCAGAGATTATTTCTTGCAGAAAAATAAGATTATAAATAGTCAATGCTTTACCAATGACTAATTATTTTTGAGATTTCCTTTAATTAATTTACTTTTACAAAAAAAAGGTGATTTGTTTTGGAACAATAGCTTTTCTAAAGGGGCCACCACAGCTAAGGCACTGATACGGTACTCTCAAGGTAAAGGTCCTGGGTTCGAATCCAACGGCTCTGGATTTGAACCAGGCACACAAATATTTTTTTCAAAAACACTGTCACCCCGGGGGGTTGATATGACCTATGCTGATTAAACACAAAAATTAATAATAATTAATATAAAATCATTAATTAATTAATTATTAATTAAAATTAGATAAGACAAGCTCAACATTAATGAAAATAATTAACCCTCTTTTATTTAGTGTTAACATAAATATTTATACTTATAAATACAATAAATATACATATGTTACTTTTTCTTATGTTCAATTTTATTTGTAACACTTTATAATAACAATTAAAAAGTTATGTGGATTTGTGTCTATGGCATTTAATTAATATATAGATGTTGATAGCAGCAATAAATGCATAAAACTTGGTTCAAAAATAAACTTTATAATAAACAAAAATTTATTAACATCTTTAGCATTATAGGTAAAAAAAGGGATCCATAAATTCTTTCAAATAATCATCATTTAAATATTAGTGATTCATAATTTTAAACATTAAATATGAAATTATCTAAAAAAAACTGTATTTTGTATCCTCTGTATATATTCTTTTGGTAAATATACTCTTAATTAAACCTGTTTGTTAATAATCGGTTTCCATAATAAGTAAACATATCAAATTTTCAGTCATTACGAGTAATTTTAGTTAATACATTTTTTAATAAATTAAATAATCTTCTTGTACATGGACTATTCAAATTTTAATCACAGCATTATAAAACACTGTTAAAAAAAAAAGAGAAAGAAAAATCTCCAATTTAATCTAATTGGAAAAATTAAAAAAAAATAAAATAAAATAAAAGGCATTTTTGATATGACATTAGAAAAATTACATAAACCATTATGGAAAAACAGTTTAACATTGGGGAAAATCCAGAACGCATCATTAGTATTAAAAGTGCTTGAATTAGTTTCGTAAACAACTATGAAATTGGATTACGTCTTTCTAATTTTTTTGCTATTTCGCTGATCGCTCAAGATGATAATTTCTCAATTTTTCCGATGTTGAACTTATTTTTTATACCGTCAGTTTGTATGATTATGTATTAATAATAGAAAAATGCTTGTAAGTCTTCAAATGAAAATTATTTTTTGAGTTATGTAAATATTTTAATTGTAATTCATGTATTTATTGAAGAAAATGTGTACTTAATACTTTATGAATTCATTTCAAATTTGTTCAATTAGTTTAGCATTGAAAATAGAAATATAAATTTGTGACAATCTGAGCTACTTAAAAGTCATTGATTTCAAAATATTAAAGGTGATTGTAGCAATTTATCTGTGTAAGATAGATTTGACTCCTTCATTATCCGTTCCCCTTGACTTTTAACCCCTTTTGCTCTGTTGTTTTTGAAGGCTAACAAGTTCTTCTACAAAATTTTACAATGATATTTGTAATTGAATCTTACCTTAAATTGTCAAAATTGAGTTTGAGTATATGAATGGTGAGATTTAGTTTTTCAAAAGATAACTGAGGAAGATCTTCCAAGACGGAATGGCTGATTTTCAAAGAAATATCCACGTCGATATCGAATTTTTTAGTAAGAGCGGTAACGACCTGTTGAAAGTTGACCATCCCCTCGCATGTCACTGTGATGATGGATTTTGTACTCCTTCGGTTGCTCGGCTCTTGGACAAGGCAGGTGCAAGGAGATATCTGTTTCCGTACAGCACAGTGAAGACTGTTAGATATCCCAAGCGAATAGCCGAATCCATACTCGATTAAGATGGCAATCGTACAAAATTTAAGCAAAATATTTACAACACCCATGCTGGTCTAGCTTGGTCAGTCCTTACATGAGCCTATTTAGTATTGGGCTACTGAGTCCGAGGTAGTTAGTTAACACTTGACCCCCACTTCACCAATCACTGAAACACTTTATTATTCCCCTTATTTGCCCGAACAAATTTTTCCATACATTCTCTCATCACTTTTATTTATTAACGTTAAACTAATACTTTTCAGTATTAGTTTACTGAACATTTCAGTATAGTTTACTACACATCAATCGGTTTATTTGAAGTAGTTACTCGACAAATAATTTATCCCTGGTTACTGTTTTATTACAAGATTTCGACCTCTTAGATGACAATGAACTATCGAGTCGTACACACTTTCTCATTAGTTTACTTTTTGGAAAAGGAAACTTCTGACTGCAGAGCTTCTGCAGTTGAATCGTACTGGAGTATTCTATTTAATGGGAGAAAGAAAAATGGGATTTATTACAGAGCAATTGATAAAATTGAGATAAGGTTTGATTACAAAAGACCTTTGACTTTTTGAAAAGAATGGAACTCCACTGTGAGGCAATTGATAGGTTGGCTGATCCTTTACCAAAACAAGACAAATAAGTTTCACCAGTTTGCACTGGTTAATTTATTACCTTGAAACAAAGGCCACTATAAATTGTGCACTATACTTTTACTACTGTGACCAATTATCTTTTCTAATAGCAATATTACCTTTAACAGTGTTTTCTTTCAAGAATATTGATCTAAAAAAAGCAAGATTAAATTCATAAACTTATAACATTTACATGCAAATTTTTAAAGTTAGACTATTGTAGGTCTAATTTTAATTATTGTTAAATTAAACCTAAATACATACTTATTGTCATTATAAATCCAATTGTTTAAAGAAAATTGCTAATAAACAATAACATGTCAAATCTCCATGTTTCTTTGGACAACCAGTCAAAACATTTTACTTAAAATTTTGAAAATCCCAAGGGGAATGCTGGTTAACAATCTCAGCCTGAACAATTGAGACGATGTTGGGCTAACTCATTGTGAATCCTGTCAAAAAGAACGTAAAAAAAAGCACCCAAAATGTAAAATTTAGTAAAAAATGCAATTTAAAATTTGTTTTTCTGTCTAGGCAAGTTAACCTGACAAACAATACAAATTTTAAAATCAATTCAAGTTATGATTTTCTGGTAGTAAATGGCAGTAGACAAATTTATCAGGGGACTGATCCATTTTTACCATAACTTTTAAATACTCCAAGAAATATCATTCAATTCATTAACAAAAAATAAGTCCTTTACTACTTCAAACTATGACAAAATAATTTTTAAGTGCACCAACTGTGTTAAAAAACATTAATTTCCAACTCTTACCAAAAATGATCAAAAGAGAAATAAATGCTATTTATTAATCATAAGAAAAACATAAAAAATATGATTGGAGTAAGGAAAATTATAAAGAATGTGAAAGAACGTTCCATGTTAAGATCAAATACCAATTAAATTTCCCCCTTTTTTCTCAAAGAAAATAATTTAGAACTACGAGGGTATTTTAACGACAAGGTTAGCCATTTGTATATCAGGTTCAAACTCAGGGCCATGGGATTCGAACCCAGATCCCATTCCTTAGTCATGAGCGCTGTGCCTTGTCAATGCCTAGTTACAACCACTGATGCCACCTATGTAAGAGAGTTTATGAGCTATGTTTAAAATAAGAAATGTATAGTTGTATGATCAACAAATTGCAATAAAAAAATTAAAGGGGTTATCTTACCTCTCCATACATTTTATGTTCAATAATTGCCAATAAATAAATATATTTTGGTTTGCCAATTCTTTTTTATAGAAATCAAGTTCCAAGTTGTTGAAAACTTAGCCAAGAGTGAATGTTACATTTCTCATTCTCACAACATACTGATTACTTGTTGCTGAAACTTCCTTCGGTCTTGTTTTCATAACTAGCATAAAATCAACCTAAAATATAAAGTCAATTGAGATTTGTTTTTCTTTTTAGTGTTCTATGTTGAAGAGGAAGGTTAAAAATCACACTATAACGTTAAAACTATTAATTTGCCTTACTTTATTTAAACTAGTACTGAAGTCAAATGTACAAATTAAAAAAGAAAAGAAAAAGACAATAAAATTATATATTTTTTTACAGAGTTTTTCAATTTTACAAAATAAAAGTCACAAGAAAAGAAAAACTGCGAATGGAATGGTACATTTATAACTTTAATTCTGTCACCTGTCTCCCATTGATAAAAGATACACTTATGTTACATGTAAATCATAAAAATAATCACTTTTTATGGATGTTTTGTGCACACTAAAAGAGTTAAGAGCATTTTATGGTTACATCAGTAATCTTAATGCAAAAACGCTTAAATATATTTTATCAATATTACATATATTTACTAAACAAAATGAGTTAATTATCAACAGTTGTATAATTGGCAAGCACGTTATATATTGATTTTTTTTTTGTATTTCAGAATATTGTAAATTTACATTAGAAATTATCTACTCCCTAACGTTTATATATATATTAAATATAATATATATTTTTTCCTGGAATAAGATAAACATTTCTTACAGATTGCCATCTCAATCGGTCCAAGGAAGAAATAATGAAATAAAAAAAAGACTAGAAAAAGGAATAAGCTATTTCTTTAAAAACTGTATTAGATTATTTTCGATTACGAGAATTATAAATAAACAAATTTTCAATGTGTTATTTTATTTTTATAATAATTGTATGTACTATTAAAAATATTAAAACTCTGAAGATTTGTTTTTGTTAGTTGTACACTACTTGGGGCCAAAGAGCTTGGCCGCATTTGGGTACTTTTCTGGTTTGTAGTCGGGGTTTGTCCGTAGCTTGGCCTCAACGGTGGTCCTCACTTGTTCCTTGTAAGCGGCCCTGATGCTCATGTCCGTCCCGGCGTTCTCTGCTACACTCTCTACAGGTGAAACACCAGCAGCTCCCATTGCTGTAGTCATGCTCTCTGCAAAACATTATTATTAGTGAATGACTTGTTGAAAGAAAAAGACATGAAAATAAAAGGAAGAAAATTGTAAAAAAAAAAAAAAAAAAAAAAACTAACAAATCATAAACATTACTCCTAAAAAGTGAGTTAAGCCTTTTCTAAGCCTAACTTTTCACTTCCACCAGCAATTGTGATTTACAATAAATTACCGGCAGGCCTCGAGAATCATCCACTCCGAGGGCAGGCCTTAGTCTAAACCATTCAGCCAACGATGTTGGGTTCCGGCGCTAACAACAGCTAGGTCATTTCAACCACCAATGCGATATGCCTCCAAAGCCAAATCCATCCACACTCTCCATGTGTCCAAGTAACCAGACAACAATCACCTCTTGCTGAAATGCTTCATATCTCTCCAATAAGAGTGTAAGAGGGTCAATGGAGAAAATGTCACAGACCGTAACCACGCTGACGGAGTTAGTGCAGACAAGATAGGCAGAGCCACCATTGTCTCGAACCATCCCAGTTCATGCGAAATAGCGTACGATTCTGCTGTGTGGAGGAACGACCACGACGTGGATGAATACTCGTGATACACAGCACAAGCCACACCCTCGCTGGTCTTAGATCTGTCTGTAAAGACAAGCCAAAATAATGGCACACCTCGATCTAAGTTCCAAGAAAAGTGAATAAAAATTTCTTATATGATGAAACTTTTAGTTGCTCTTTATTCTAATTGCTTTATACTATTAATTCTCCTTAATTAAACAACTTTTGTGAACGGTTTTAGATTGTCTCTACTTACTTTATCCAGTAATATCCTCAAACTAAACTAAGAAGGAATTAAATTACCAGAAATAACTCGTGCAAGATTGCTGTGTGGTTTTGTAGAAGTCACCACTTTGCGTCTTTTGCTTGGCATCCCTGACAAATACGCTTCGCTGAGAGCACCTTGGGCAGTTTGCCTTCTCTGCCTCTCCCTGTCTCTTGTTATGATTGGCACCCAATCCTAGAAAAAAAAAATCATTTATCTATGGCAGAAATTATTAGTGAAAATATAGAGAGCTTTCGCTTACTGGAGGCACATGGTTGTGCCACTGTTCTGCGCCAATGATTACATCTGGCAGCGGCTCTGCTATCTGTTCGGCAGTAGGTACTCCTTCAGTCTCTACAAACGGATCTTCCACTTCCATAGGCTGTAAAAGTAATAATACATAAATAAAGCAAGATTTGATACAAAAAATGCCTTATAATGAAATTTTACAGTTTTGGCTAAAGACCAAACTCCTTAATTTATTTCACCATAATCTAACACAAAATTAAGTAATTTATAAGAACAGATGTTTTGATACACTTTGGAGCCTAAAATGAATATAAAAAAATGGTATTTGATTGTTATTTTTTCTTTGTCTGTGCTTCTGTCTTTATTAATAATTATATTTGGTTATAATTAATTTAATCCTTTATCAATATACTTTAGCAACAGAGCAGACATCAGCTGCTGTCATATTTCCAAATATAAATTACTTTCAATCATGGAAATATAGTTTATTGTATTCAATAATGAATTGTCAGCTGCTCAATTCCCTGGTGAAACCAATTCTTTAATTTGGATTGAAAAAATAGTTGTCCTGGTTTTATTTCTTCTGTGTTAACCTTTATATGAGTTCAAATACAAGTGTAAAATAAGGGCTTAAAATTATTTATATTAAATGGTTGAGTTTTGTTTAAATAGTTTTTATACCTGAACAGGCGGGGGTGGTTGCTGCGGAGTGGCAACGGGAGGAATAGGTGCCGGTGGAGCTGGAGTGGCCTGTTGCGGTGGGGGTACAGGTGCTGGAGCTTGCCTGCTTGAACTAGGTATCAGTATCTCAATCAATGGCACGTTGCCATTAGTCGTCAATCCTGCTGGTGTTGGTGTTGAGCTAGGAGCACCTGGAGGAGTTGTTGTCCTGACAAGGAACCTCTGAATAGAGACATTCGAAGGAATCATTGAAAAAGCGAATAATCGCAGTTCGCGGGCTAAGTGATGACGTGTCGCTGTGTCCATTCCTGGCACGCTAACAAGGACCAATGACTGGAAGAAAAAGAAAAAAAATGAAACAGTTTAATATAACAAAATTCTAATTGTATCTTTAATATCACAGCCAAAGTGATCAGGCCTATTTTAATGACATTACATTTTACCGTACTGTCACAGCATTGAGGGAACACAAAATAAAAATTTATTGATTAATAAATTATTTAAAAATTCTTAACTCGGCTGTGATGTACAATTTAATTTAGATATTATAGAGTAAAGCAACATACCCCTAGAGCAATAAAAGCTGTTTCAAGCATGTCCCTTGGTCCATCACCAAACTGGCACAGATGCTCAATGAGACCTGTCAAATGCTGGCCATACTCAGTCAAATGCTTAGAAATGTTTTGAAAATACAAATTCTCATCTGGAAAAATGCAATAGATTTGAAAACATCCGCTAAATTAGGGCATAGATAAATTTTACCTTCTTGCAAAATATCAAAGATTATCTTAGGCAAGTAAAAACGATGAAGCTGATTCAGAGACTCCACAACATTGATATTGTTATCGTAGCGGGAATGAATGCTTTGTAGCCATTCCTGAAAAGACCGAAAGGCTGGCCGGAGGTCTGAATTTAGTCTGTCAACAGCATCACTAACTTCTTCGGGGCTCACTTGACCGCTCAACAGGGTCTCTCTGACAAACTGAACAAGCCCAGTTCTCAATGAAAGTAAGATCTGTCTCGCATCACACGCCCAGAAGTCAAAAAGTCTAATGTTTGAGGAAATTATCGTAAACAATTCAGCTATTAGGTTGGGATGATCCCTGAGGTCCACGGCATCTTGAACAATCCTTAAGTATGGTGTAAGCCGAGGAAGAGGCTAAAAATATTTAAAAAAAAGCAATAAAATATTGAAATTATTTGTATTAGTATTAACTGCTATTGCTTGATTTTTTATGCATTAAAATTCAAGCTTTCATAAAAATATACTTTTATTTTAACAATTTCTAGTGTTAAAATAATATAAAATTGAATAATCAGTTATAGTTTATATGTTTCCTTAAGAAGAAATCAATTAAAGATAATTTAATTCTTCTTACTTATTATCGTTTTTAAGGTGGCTAAAAAAAATTCAATACTAATGTAGATTGAAAATGTCTTTAACCACCTTCAAAATAGCCTATAAATAAGAATTCAACTATCCATAAAAATAAAAAATAAGGAAACAAAATGAAAAGAATAAATTGAGGATTAAGAAATAAAAACTTCTTGTGAACTGTAGCAGTAATAAATTATAAATACTAACAGTGACGTGATTTGGAATATGGAAAACGATTGTATTATTTTCTCCTGTAAAACGGTCACCACTCATCATCCTTAAATTCCTTGGCACGGTCGGACGTAAATTAGTTGTTGTGTGTTCTATAAAAAACCCGTGACAATTAATAAAAATGTAAATGAAAACTAAAACTAATAACAAATCACTAACGATCAAGCATACGGTTTAACAATCCGTAGAAATCATCTCTCGGCCTCCTTGCCCTTATTTCATCTGCACCTGAAGCGGTGGTCGACCGTTCAGTAGTGCTGCCAGTTGAAGGTCCCGAAGCCTCTGTGTTTTCTGCGTTTGCCGAGTTGTTTGATGCTGACTGGCCAGATGGCTGTTCTGCTTGCTGGTTTTGATTCCTGCGCCTTGAGCTTCTTATGTGGTGCGAGTTGCACGGTAGGAAAGGATCAAAAAATCCATGCATGCTTGCAGTTCCAATTCCTGCAAATAAGCGTGCTGTAAAGAACATATTTTTTATTCAGTTATTTTTATATTGAAATAAACCCAATTGCTTATTTTGCCAGACCCTTCAAGACCAACAGTTTATGTGTAACAAAAAGTAGGGAGAAAAATTGAATTGGTCTAAAATAGTAATGAAAGGTACAACGAAATAATATGCTCACAGAAAAAATTTTGTTTTTTTAATTATATACCTTGCAATCCAGGTGATACATGAACATGGGGCCTTGTAGTCGATCTGGTATTTGTTGATGTAGTCGGCCATGTCTCAGTAGAAGACCACACTTGGTTTGGAATTGAAGAGAATGGTCCAGTGGTACCTGAAGAGTTGCTTGGAAATTCATTTTCGGGCCTTGTAACATTTGAGTGAATATTGAATACACAACTTCTGATATTACTTTCTGTACGGTTGGGGCTCGTCTCCTGTTCTTCTCTGTTGGTCTCTTCATTCCCGTCTGCTGCGACGGCGGTTGAATTCCCTTGGATTCGATTAGATGTGCTTCCAGATTCTCCCATTTGTGACGAACCGTTTCCACCCCCCAATTGGGTGTTGATCTCATAAACAGTCTGGCTCATGATATTATCAACAAGGGACTGGATTATATTTTGGGCTTCACCTGTTGGAAGATTCACAATATGACAATATTTACTAAATGATAAAAAAAAAAATTAAACTTAAAAAAAAAATCAAGGCTGTTTATGGAATTTTATACTTTTTTTTCTTTTAAATTAATGAAGTAAAATGGAGGGAGTTAAGTCTGTGTGACTATTTGCATAACATTAAACCACCAAATGGCATGCTTTAATTATAAAAAAATTGGTTATTTATTTAAAATATACAATGCATGGAAATATTAGAAAACAAATACTTAAATTTGAAATTACAGGACAAATTAATTGTGAAAAATTATAACTAAAACTGACATTAGTCAATATGAAATTAAAATGATTTTAACTTTTTTTTTTGCTTTAAAACAACATTCAAGTACCTCGAGAAGTTCTGCCATCCCCGTTTTCGCCTCGTCCTCCAAGAAGAGAACCAATACCAGTATCTGGGACAAATTCGGCACTATGCGCGACATCCAAAACGAATTCAAACTCACCTGCTGGTACAAAATTCATCTGACCTAAATAAATAAAACCCTAAGTTTAAGACTCCTCCTTCCATAAACTTCTTTCAAAAGGTAGTTTAAATGTAAATTAAACAATAAAATGAAATGAAGGCGGTTGGAAAACAGCATTGATTTTTTTTCCCTTCAAAGTAATAACAAGCATTTAGTCACTATTGTGATGAAAAATTTATGAATATAATATTACATAGTTTTTTTTTTTTGTTCATTTGTAGACTTTTTCTTATTTATGATATGACAGTAACACAAGATGATTTAATTTAAAGATAATTTTGTAGTTATGCTCTGTGTTGTCAATGTGAAATAATCGATGACCATAAAATGGTTTTTGTAATGCATTTAAAGTAAAATAACAAAGAGAAACATAACGAGAAAGAGAAAGAGAAAGAGAGAGAGAGAGAGAGAGAGAGAGAGAGAGAGAGAAGCGAGCATGAGAGAGTAAGAAGTAGAGTCGTACGAAAAACGAAGAAGCTTAGACTATAAATTTTCGACCATTTCTTATGTTCAATAAACCCCTCACCTACCTTCACTAATAAAAAATGAAATGTTAGATATACCAACTGCTCTAAGTGAGTAAAAAGAAGAAGAAGCAAGAAAATGTTAAATAAAAAAATTGTTCTTTTGTTAATGCAGTGTACTTCTTATAGACTGTTTCAGATCCCTTGGTTGTTACTAAAGAACAGATTCCCTTAATGGGTGTATAATGTAACTGCATTTAAAAGAAAATTGACAGTATATTCTAATAGGTTTATTATTATGTATGCAAGAATAAATATTGAAGGGTTGTTGTAATTTTTTTTCTTGCATTTGTAATTTTTTAACATCCTCTATAATCTGAACAACCCATGTAATCGTTTGTTCAGATTACTGTATATTCACCTACAATAAAAGAATTGATATCAATGTGGCCTTTCATACACATTCACCCCTCACATTTCATTTCAAATTAAGTCAACTTGTACTTCAGAAAGAAATACCCACTTTTTTAAAAACATTAAATGTAGGGCAATTCCATAATTCAAAACCTAAGGCAGCTCAATAATTTGGTATAGTTTCAGAAACAACAATCTTTCGGATTTTAATTGAAATACAGACTAAATTAAACACAAATTTGAAAATTTCACTCTTGAACTTTCATGACGACAATCATTGGATTAATAACGATATTTATCAAATAATAACTGCATAAGAACAATGAATATGGTACTGTACTTGTAGATCTGTTTGTCGAATGTGTCGAAGGCTCTGGTGTTCTGGTTGGTTCTTCGGAGGTAGATGCGTTCGAAGTTCTTTCTTCACCTTGGGCTGAAGGTGTAGCACCAGCTGAAGGCTGATTGGTGTTACGTTCTGAATCAGTGTTGGAGGCTGTAGTACCTCGGTTTTGGCTATTTGAATGGCTTACCGCACCCAAGTTCAACTGAAAATTGCCTTGTAATTAATAAATTGCTAAAACAAATTAGAAGTTCTTCAAATCAAATGTGTGTCTCAGCCTCAATAGTTAAAATCGAACAATGAAGTGAGGATAATGATCTCAACAACCTTTTTTATTTTCTATTCCTTTTATTTGGACCGCAATGCATTTAGGGACCATCTTCCCGGCTCCCCTATTCATGGCTTTAAGGGGTTTATACACAACTAGAGTTATGCATTGCGGTCAAATAAAAGGAATAGAAAGGAAAAAAGGTTATTGATCCTCGCCATTTCCAGAAAATAAAAACAACTAAATAAAAAGGAAAGAAGAAAATAAAATTCATCAGTTGTTTTGTTAATGCTGTGTACTTATACATGGTATATCAGGCCTTGGTTGTTACTACAAAGTAGTTGATTCTCTTAAAGGGTGTATAATATAACAGCATTTAATCTGCCCGCGACATGGCACAACCTGATTTCAACAGTAAAGAGCGTGAGCCAATTTGTTAATTCAATTTTGGTAAGGCGCTTCAAAAAAATAAATAAATACTAAAACTACACATTCAATTAAAATTAACATTATCAAACGAAAGTGGGGGGCAAGATGGAATGTCTTTAGAGATAGTATGAAAGAAATTAAGCCAATTGTGCATAAATGGCCAACTGAGGAACTTGAGAGAAATGAACTTGTAATATTAAAAGAGTAATCTCTATAGTTTTTTTTTTTTTTTTTAAATCAAGAAAATTGTATTTTTTTTGTAAAACAAATTTTAATTTATTTTGTTTTGTTTCTCAGGCAATTTTATTTGTCCTTTTTGTGGATTATAAGCCCAACAGTAGTTTATTGGGAAGAGGAAATTTGGTAGAGTACTGGTTGGCTCCCCTCAGTACCCAACCAAAAATATTTTAATTCGTAAAATATTAATTAACATTATTACTAATAATAATATTAATAAAATATTAATTATGGAAAAAGTGTAGTAAATGAAACATTTAATTTTACTATGTATAAGCTATGTATAAGCTGTTTATCTCTTCAGATCCTTCTTTACATGTAAAAATGTTTGTATGTGTTTGGTTTTATTTTGTTTATTTGTTTATTATAAATACTTTATTATAAAAAAATGGAGTTCTTTTTTTTTGAAGGCTGGTATGAAAATTAATACCATTTCAATGGGAAAAATGATCTAAAAAGCATATTACTTACGAATTCAGGAATGGAACAAATTGAACACATCTAAAGGTACCACTAATCAATTTTGATACAATATACAGATCAAAATATTGAATTTGTATGAGTTTTAAATAAAAGATAGTTGCCAAGTTTTTGGTGATTATGTTTGTTCCAACAAGCATACAAACTGTTGGGCACATGCTCAGTTGAGTTCAAGCATCCCAACACGTTAAAAAATGCACGCTCAAACTGTCAGACAGCCATTACTACGTGGTTTCAGGCCATGTTTGTGATTGGTTTTTGACTGTCAAAATAGCCCGAGATCTTGGTTAGAGACTGGCAATGAGTCATGTGCAGACGTTTTCCCACGTTTTTGCTTATCAAATCAGAACTATAACTATGGCTCGGCTTTATATGCAATAAAAACAGCCCTCTAACATGCACTAAAAATCTCTCAAATATGCTATATATATGTACTAAAAAAAACCTTCAAAAATGCAATATAATTTTCTCTAAAAATATTAAAATACACAGAATGAATGTATTGGCATCACCCGATTAATAATTGAACAATTTCCTTTTAATATAGAATTTTTTTTAATCTAGTGCATATTCATTTTGAAAGGGAATAGAACAGCGCAAGGTGACACTATTTTTGTGTTTTAAATGAAGCCTCTATTTCCTTCCACAACCAGACTACTTCACAAAAATTAATTTTTCAGTTAAAGCAAAACAATAAGCACATAGAACTTTTGACAATGGGAGGGAGACCTCAAGATGGCCATTATTTCAAGAGAATTCTATTTTCGGTTTGTTTACATCTTAATTCCCGGAAAGTTAAATCCGCATCAAATTTTAGGGATGGGAACAGCAAACTTTGCTTAATTTCTATCAGGTAATTGGCCAACAGTGTGCCAGATCGTGATATATGTGGAAATAGATAAAATCAAACCCTGTATTAAAAAAATTGAAATTTTGGGCAGATATATATTATTTATGCTGATTTATTTAGGTTACAAAATTTGGGCTACAAACATTTTTAACAATATTTCTGATCCCTAATTCCATTTACAATTCAAAATATTTCATTGTTTCAAGATCAGAAAAAAAGCGTTTCAACAGAATTAATCTGTGATCAGTGAATGTTTGAGTCAATAAATCATGCAGCAACTAGTTTGTGACTGTATGTTGGAGCAAACCTTATTTCACCCTCTTATATCAACACGGTTATTTTATAATTTGGACAATCTTCAAAAAGATTTAAACTTCTCATGTTAAAATTTTTCATGCATGTTCTATTTTTTTTTAGCTAAAAGCCTGAAAACAATTGAACATGTTTCTTTTATCTTGACCAGCCTTTTCTATTATATTTCTGTTTCATTTAAATGTTTTGTATTTAACCCCTGTTATGATAAATGTTTAAACTCAGAGATCACCTGAATAGGAACTCCTGCCTGGAGAACTGCAGAGTGCTGTATAAGTACAGGGCGACAACGGAGTGTTCTAGGAGGAGGTTGGCTGAAATCGCAAATGACATCGCTCAGTGCATGATAAGTATGCGCCATATAGTGCATCAACTCTGATATTTGGTTGAAAACCCTTTGAGTATCATTCTAAAAATCACAATAAAAACCAATTTTACTTCATATTGATATGAATGAATAATATATATTATTTTGGAAAAAAAAATTACAGGATATTCTAATGGGGGATCATCCCTCATTAGAGTGTAGTACATGTCCAAGAATGGAGTGATTCTCTGATTTATATCCCTCAATTGGTCAATAAGAACAGCAAGAGCGGCTGCGTTGGCAGTAGAGCTTGAATTAGAACTTCTTGACCTGTTTCCATTTCTGCTGTTCGTGTTAGTGCTTTCCCCTTCAGCGGGAGGAGACTGCTCACTGTTTGTAGGCCTCTCTACCTCTGGCGGAACACTAAAACAAACAGAAGGTGAAATAAACATAAAATAAACAACAAAAGAATATTCACTTGAGCAATGGATCATTTATCGATGCGGAGCTTGATAACTCATCTGGGCTGTTGCTAGAGGATGTATCTGCAGCTGGTTCACCAGGTGGTGATTCATTTGAATCCATTCTTCTGGCTGCAACTGAAACACGGAAATATTAAATCAAAAGTTACAGCTATAGAATAAAAAAAAGTAATTAATTATAATTACATTCTATGTTAATAACTGGGGGTGGTAAATTGTTTCCAGTAGCTCTAGTTACAGCTTCAGTTAATGCTTGGGCCACGATAGCAATGTGATCTCTGAAATTGTAAGTAAATTTTATATTATGAAAAAATATATAAATAATTGAAAATATTGTTAGATTTGCATACAGGTTACTAGTAGTATGAGTTGTGTTAACATTTTGTGTTGGTTGAGGAGGGGGCGGTTCTGCTTGAGTCGGATGTTCCAAATGGTGTAGCAAATTCCTTGCTCTGCGAAGCATGGTCCTCCAGACGGAAAATCTGTTCTGAGAAAGTCCTTGCCTTGGTTGAGGCACAGTGATCCCTTGAGCATCCATGAGCTCAGCAGGAAACGCCATAGCACCGAGATACATTGCATTCCCGTTTGCTCCGTCCAAACGTACAGTCTGGTTAAACGGTCTCCAACCGACGTTTCTTGACTGTGTCGACCTGCTTTCTCCTCCTCCATTTCCACTGTCTGAGCTGGTCGTCGAAGGAGGTGCCCTTTGTACAAGGTGAATAACTTTTCCATGAACATCTATTTAAAAATAAATTATTTTTTAACGTTTCCCATGAGGTGTACTATTTTCATTAATGAAATTACACTAGCTTGGAAAATGAAAGTATATTAACAATTTAAAGAATAAATAAGATCAAATATTGTTTCAATTACAATACTTTCAAACCAAATTATCTCCAAGCAATATTTTTCAGTCAAATTAATACACTTAATAAATTATAACTTACCATAATCTGCTAATTTTTTGTCATCAACAAGTACTCTTCCACAGTAAATCAACCTCTGTGATTCAGCGGGAACATTCACTTGGGATGCAATTTGTTCTTTAAACTTCTTTACAGTTAACTAAAAAATAAACAAAATATGATGTAAGGATCTAAAAACAGGAAATACTGTAACTGTAACAAAAAAAAAATCCTATTTTATAAATTAATAAAAATAAATTGTGAGCTTGCTTAAACCCTTCAGATTTATTTGAGTTTTTAATCAAGATAAAGATTAAACCTTATAAAAAAATTCTGTAAGCATTGTGAATAAGTATGTAAGACTTAGTGAATTCAAGAGAGCAATTTAAATTGACTTAACTCAGTTTTTACTATAAGTTTGTAAATATGAAGTAACGCCACCTCCCTTTCAATTGATTTTTTGTGTTAGGCATTTATGAGCCAAGCTCCTGACACCATGAGTGCTTTGTTCACCACTTATTCAATTTTTTCCAAAAATTTTTTTACACACTTATTCATAGTTTATGTTTTAAAACAAAAATATTAACATGTTCACTGCAGCGCAACCATGGAGTCATGCTTTCAATTGAGATCGTCTCAAATTTCAAGAAATATTCACCTAAAATAGATCCCACAGTGAACATGTGAAAACGCGGAAAAAAATCCTATAAATGAACATTAGTGATTAATGTCATACTATGTCCGAATGCAAACCATCCATTTATGTATTCTTTGTAAATCTAAAAATTCTTTTTACACTACCCAGCCTTTACAGTAAATAAGCAAAAACAAAAAGTAATTTACATTTATCTCGCATAAACCTGTTTGCCAAGTAAATAGAATTTCCACTTCTGTGATCAACTAATTTCAACAAATTGTGAGATTTCTCTGTATGGTCTGCAGGGAGATGGACCTTAATTTGGATGTTACTGATCATCCTGGCCTGCCAATACTTGCTGTGTTGATCCGTCAGACACATTTGGTCATCTTCAGTGAAGAGCTTTGATTTGACTTTGCTGAAACGCATCTGACAAGACCAACATAGTGAGGATAGGCAGACCAGGATGATTGAAAAAGATCAAATTGCAAATAGCAGTTGCTAATAATAATAAAAAAAATCAATGTGAGAGGACAGAAGGATTGAGGCTAAATTTGCATTGATGAGAACAAAAAATGAAGAAAGTGGGCACTCTCAACACGACACACAAGGATGGCACAATTACACAGAAGACAAACACTTTGAGCCCTGAAGATGATCTCAATAAAAGATCGAAACGTTGGCACGATAAAGAAAATGTTTTTCTGAAACCTACATCACTCCCGACCGCATCTCACGATATCTGAATAATTATAGATTAACGGTCACTAATCTCTACACATTGATGAGAACCATAATTTTTCAATACTAAATATTTTTCTATATGGGAAAAAAGACATAAGCATTTACTATGTTTGGTGAATTTATGCTGTATAGAGATTTTTTCATTAGAATGTATTTTGCATCATTTTTTGTACAATAAAGTTAATCAATTTTAATATTATAATTTGTTGGATTGGAGGCTTGGTTTCTTGATCGCTCCTCACAAATCCAACAAAATATTAAACAACTAAAAAAAACACACATTAATATTATACTTGTTATGGATATGAGGAGACACTGATTTAACATAAATTTGTTTTCCCTATTTTTCTATATTAAAATTAGCCCCTCAACAGTGCCTTATGTTGTGGACATAGCATCCTCCATTGAGAGGAAAAATGCTGTTCAGGTGTCTTTCTCGATTTAGAACAGGCTTTCAAGAAAAACTGGCACCTCGGTTTGCTCAGGAAATTCAAGTGTATCCTACCCTGTACACATTCCTTATCCTTAATTACTATAGCATATACAGCAAACAAGTACTTTACAGTATAGGTTGTATCATCTCCTTTGTATAGAGTGGACATGGGAGTCCCTCATGGTAGCATCCTAAGATTGTTACTGTACTGATGACACTATTCTTCTATAGCTCATCAAATCCTCCAGACAACTTATGTTGAACAATGGTTCGAAAAATGGCGAATTAGACTAAAAACCACAAAGTCCCAAAACCTTCATCACTACCTACAATCTATTAAACCTCACCCCTTAACGCTGAAAACTTCATTTACTACCTAGAGCTGTATATAGACAAACGGCTCACCTGAAATCCCTACTAACTTAAAACGATAGAACTGAAGGACTTATTACTTAAAACTACTAGCTTTTTAAAACTAGCCTACTAACTCACCAAAACCAATAAGGAATATTGTCGAACTATTGGGTTCACCCAAACCTTTACAATCTCCGCATAATTCAGACCTTACAACCACAAATCCTTAGTTCCAATATTAACATGTTCTATGTTTCCAATTGTACGACCTAAATGTTCCCTTTTTAAATGAAGTTGCAAAATCCAGCTATAAAAAATACCACACTAACCTCCAATCCCAATCTATTCCAAGTACAACAATTTTACTCCCAATTTCTTCTCAATAATCCCCAAGCGCTTGGCATAAATAACTATTACTGATAATGCTTTTGTGAAACGTCAAAAGCTAAAAATGGAAAAATATTATTACAATTGTACTGTATGATGTTTTGTTTCTATAACTTGTTCCGTGTATAAACAGATAAAGGATTTATTTAAAAATGTAAAATATTTACAACATTTATTAGCAGATGTATTAAATTTCAATAACAAGAAATAGTTTTACTTTTGTTGTTACAACATTCAACTGTTATTTTAACCCTATTTTTTTATTGCATGCTTTGTTAACAACAATAACATTTTAGATTTTAATTTGAGGAACAATGATTTTCTTGCAAGTTTATGACTACATAAATGACTTAAATGATCGTATTTAGCAGCAGCGGCTGTTTGTACATTTAATGTTTACATAAAGTACTTTTAAGTACCCAAACTATCGGGCCAACTGAGTAATTAAGCTGGCACACATCTCAAAAAATTCCATCGTGTGATGTCCACTCGTCTGCTGAAGATTTGTTATATCTTCCATCGGTAGAGGATCCTCTTCGCTGCCCAGACTTTTAAAATCAAGGAGGTAACTTTTATAATCAACTTGGTAAAGCTGCAATGACATTTTTGTGTATTCATCTTCAGATTTTGGTGTAGAATGGCGCACCCTAACGTGGTAGGGATTGATGACTTTCCATTCGAAGTCTAGAGCTTTCATAGCCCTGAAAACTTCGTTCATGATGTCACAAGGTTTGCTTTGGGATCTAATGCCAAGATGCCATTTTGCTCTTTTCACTGGGGTGCTAGCATTGCGACCAATTTCATTAACACCATCTTTGTTGAGAGAATTCATGGCCCTGTCTCTTAGAGCAGGTCCGATCCTCTCAGGATGAGGCCTAATCGGACTAGGGCTTAGCTCATTCGGACTGAAAGACACTGGAGGAGGACTACTAGCAACATAGAAATCTTTTAACTCGGCTTTGGCAGCTTCGTCTGCTATCCTCTTGTTATCTATGATCAAATGATAAGCTATTCCCAGCTGGTCATGAGGGTCTCCTGAAAGAAGAGCATTATGCACCTCTTGTTCTTTCACCCCAAATTTTTCGCACACCTCCTGAACAGCGTCTGTATCAATGACTGAAGAATCTTGTTCTACGGGTGAAGGAAAGAGGTAAGCAGGGAGATCTTTCTGAAACCAGTCGTGCTTCTTGATATCCTCTATTGTAGCTCTCTTCATGGGATCTATTTGCAGCATGTGGCACAAAAGATTCACGACAGATTTATTTAAATGATCCGGAATGGGAAATATACCAGATTTAATTTTCCTGAATAACGTCGGTACATGTTCATCGTCAAAAGGAAGCGTCCCGCAGAGTAGTGCGTACAAAATGACCCCACAACTCCAAATATCGACTTCAGGGCCGGCGTAGAGCTTTCCGGAAATGACTTCCGGTGCTGCATAGTTCGGCGAGCCACAGCTGGTCCTGAGAAACTCCCCGTCCATCATCATATTGGACAGGCCGAAATCTGCGATTTTGACATGTAAATTGTGATCCAGAAGAAGATTTTCAGGTTTCAGATCTCTGTGTACTATCATATGACGATGGCAATAATCGACTCCAGATATTATCTGCTGGAAAAATCTCCTCGCTTCATATTCTTTCAGCTTCCCGTGTTTGACTATGTAGTCGAATAGCTCTCCGCCTGATACGTATTCCATTATCATGAAAATATCGGTCGGAGTGCTGATGACTTGGTACAACTTAATTATATGCGGATGCCTGAAGAGCTTCAAGTTCTGAATCTCCCGTCTTATTTTTCCAACTACGTCCAAGCTTTTGATCTTCTGCCTATTAAGAATTTTCACGGCGACTTTGTGCTTCGTAAGTTGATGTTCGCCGATTTTCACCTTGCCGAATGTTCCGACACCGAGCGTCTGGCCAAGTATGTAATGACCTATTTTAACTATCGGCTGAGGAGTTATTTGATTTTTTTCCGACATCCTCTCGGTTAATGACATGTCACGATAGTACGCAGTCAACGAATATAAAAACACTCGCCAAATCCGGCAAATCGATCACACTCCCTCTTTACAATTACAGCGTACTATCGAAAAAACTTTACACTACTTTGCGTTCTCACTAGAACAAATTCGACCGATAATATTGTGACAATCGTTAACCTCACAATTTGTGTTTACGCACATAACGCAACAATAATGATCCACGGAAACAAATCTTCCCACACGGAGTTTATTTCAAACAAAACCACACACTTCGATTCGAAAATAAATGAAAATTAACATCACTACTTATTAACTATTTGATCAATCGACTTTCAGTGATATGCGATTTGGAGATAGGATAAACGCCATTTTTTTCTCTAGAGCCGAATGACAACAGCTTACTGCACGTAGTAGCTCAACTGCTGGCCTCTACCAAGCGTAATGGCTACTAAACTTTTGCCAGGACATCACATTACTTAGCACTATTATTAAAAATAACTATCATTAATGACACGTGGGCACCTTCTATTAATATATATCATATATAACAGAATAGTTAGTTTGTCATTAATGACAGCAATTGTAATTACCAACGCCGAGACGATAAAAATGCTTACACTTAAAATTAAGACAAATCCATTTAATTTGGCTTAATTATTTAATTATGAAAAACCCTACAAGCAAAGAAAAAACAAACAAAAAACATTACAATGATTGTTCGGAAATCGTGAGATGTGGTCTGGTGTGATGTAGGTTTCAGAAAAACCTTTTCTTTATCATGCCAAAGTTTCGATCTTTATTGAGATTATCTTCAGGGCCTAGGATTTACAAACATCGTTTAAATTTAACAAATACAAGGTTTTTCTGAAACCGACATCACACCAGACCACATCTCACCATTTCCGAACAATCATCGACTAACGGTCACTAATCACCACACATTTCTACACGGGGAAAAAAAATTGGACAATTTTTGAATTTTAATTTGGCAACGTCACTTTTTCTTTGGCATAGCATTTCACAGAATCAATGTCACTATAGTTCAAATGGTTAGAGCAGCGGCATATTGAGCAGAAGGTCGTGGGTTCAAATACTGCTCATGACACTGATTTTTGATCTCAACCAAAAACCTTAGATAAAAAGAATAATTAATTGTAATAATTAATATGGTCAATTATGACCACTAAGCAAATATGGATTTGACAGAATGTTTCACAATCGATGTTGACAGGCAAAATTCAGAAACACTGACAATTTTCAGTTTTTTTTTTAATGAAATTGTGAACACGATACAATAGAGTAAATGTTTTTGCTTTTCACTCACTACTGATGCATATTAATGGATTTTGAAACATCACAGACACAATTATGAATTAAAAAGAAGCTTGAGGAGCCATAGAAACATCAAGAGAAAAGCCGAGATTTGAACCTTGGACTGTTGTAACTATGGGACCATTATGTCTAAACTACCACAGCCATCGTCAACAACTGATTAAAAAATCCCGGTCAATGCCGATTCAAAGACACGCGAAGTTTCTGTTTCTCATTTTCAAGAGTCCTGTACTGTTGCCTAGGATCTTGCCACAAAAGAGTTTATATGTTAAAATGGATCCTTACTCAATGAGTCCAAAGTTTGGTGTAATAATACCCCAGGCATGGGCACACAAAGAGATTTATAGAAGGGCCATCTGCAAAACTAACAAGGGAATTACTGGAAGGGAACTGCAACCTAGCTTGGATACTGGTTGGCCTACTGACAGGGCACTGCCGCCTAAGGCACCTGTACTGATAAGAGTAAGACAGAAGAAACACTGCAGATACTGCCAGGGAGACGGCACATTTTATGTTTTTATAAAGGTCTTTGAAGGTGCAGATTCTTGCAACTAGGAGAGGAAAAATGCAAGCAAGATACTAAATTAAGTAGCTGCAGGCTATGTTGATTGGTTAACAAGCTGAAGCTGGCCAATGAGTTATAAAACAAATAGATCTGTTTGGGGTGCAAGCCTTGTGGCCACCTCTCCCCGGTGTTTGGCACATGGCGGAATCAAGTAGGCTTTAACCCTTTTTTCCCGTACTTCCTTCGACCCTAATTCCTTTCCCCTCAGTTCTTATCTCAATCTCTAATGATCAAACTCCATCGTTAACATCTAAATTGATCACCTCACCCTAGTTTTTGAAAACCCTAAATTGGCCTTTTTGCAGCCAAATCCCTGGAAGCTGAAGTTTTTAAAATATTTTCATCTATTCCAACTCTACCCACTTGTCCACAATTTCCTGTTTTCCATACACTCTGCACGTCACCATCATTGTTGCAATTTGGGAGCCAACTTCACAACGTGGACTGCAGATCTCTTCCATCACTTCAACATACAGTCCACAAAAGCGAAGTAAGTGTTCTTTTCTTTCTTCCTACTTTTTACTCCCATTTTATTTATTTATTTATTTATTTTTTTTTTTTTTTGCCAACCCGAACACCTTGTACATTTACTGTACATTCACATGCAGATTTGAACTTATATTAATCAGTTATCAGATAAGATGGCCACATTAGACGAAACGTGTCTGACAGACTTAGGAGGACTGGCAGAACAAAATAATCAGCAACGACTAAAAGTAAATCACCCATCAGGAAATTCACAATTACTTTTTAAAAAATACATTGTTTCCCTTCTTGAGAATAAGAAAAATGTATTAAAAACTGAATAAGAAACAAGGCATAACTGGGCTTCTTTCTATTCTTTTGTAACATTTAAATATGAAGTTTAATAATACCCTAATATACAAAATATGTAGGTTGTTAAAAAAAAAATCAATTGTAAAAAAAAGTTAATGACTGGTGAAATTAGGCCTTTTAGGTTTTTTGACTTCCATGATTTTTCCACTTGAAAACAGATGCTTCGTGCAGTTGAATAAACTGACGTTTGGCATAGAGGTCTAAATCATAGAGATGATTGCCTATGTATAAATATAGAATTATTTTGTATTTAAAAGACTTATTTATGTTTTGGCACTTGAAATTATTAGGGTGTTGTTTTGTTTCTTTTGATAAACAAAACGGTCGATTAAATGAATGAGATTTTTTAGACGCGTCATTGAAAAGGAAGATACTTACATCATCCTGTACAGAAAACTGGTGATTCATGGAATCCAGCGTCTTGATCGTTATGTCAATCATCGTTTCCAGGTGAATCTGAGGGAAGAGAAAAAAAAATGTTAGCTCCTATCCAAATAGGTAATGAGCGATCACAATACCGGGCTATCCTATTCGGTCCAGCTAGTTTTTCCTAGTCTAAAAGAACCCAAACAAAACAAAAGAAAAAAAGGAAAACCGGGGAGTAAAGGAAAAATCAACGAAGAGATATGGAATGTTTCGACAGTAAAGAAAATAAACCGGAAAAGGTAAAACGATGTCTAAGATATCAAAACGGGAAAAAGGTTTTCTTTTTTTGTTTAAATTGATTTCGATCTTCGTTTGATTCTTGAAACCGTTTCGGGTTCAATCGACGGAATCGCTCAGTGAAACGGGCAAACGGAAAGAAACGCGCATATCCGGCCGATTAGTCTAAATGAGAAACAAACCGAACTATATTAAGTAATAAAAAACTAAACCAACAATAGTCCTTTCCTATTATATCATTACTATACTTGTACATACGATCTCCACCATTCTAATCTTCACTGCCTCGCTGATTCAATGCCGTGTCGAAGGGGGTCGAGGAAGAGAATGGAAAATCCACTTTTTCCACGGTGTCCGGCGAGAGAGAAAATTCGACTGAGACGTTTAAAGGCCGGGTGAAAATTCACTTTCGACGAGCCGGAAAGTCGTCTTTATTTATTACAAATCACCTAAGCCGATACACATGTGGAGAACGATTTGAGATATCGTTTGCCATGTTTTCCACCTGTGCGGTTCTAGTTGTCGGCCCGTCCGCGGTTCCCTTTCCCCTTCTACCTTCACGTTTGAACAGGAGTTTCCGTTACCGGTCTCGGGTTTTTGGGGAACAGGAATTTTTTTTTCTTAAACAGTTATATTTATTTATTCTCCCATATTTCAGTCTTTATTCTATTTAAAAAAATTCCTATCAGAAGACATTTACTCTTTACGGATCTTTCTACGAATTCCTCATTTGTAAACAGAAGATCAGTAAGTGTTTCCTTCATTTTTCCTATTTGATTTCATTTTCTTTTCTCTCTTATTTCTTCACACTTCATTTAACTAATCCTACCTTCGTTACGCTATCGCTCGTATGCTTATTTACTAAGTTTAATTAATTTATATTCCCTTTGTTTTTATATTTAACCGTTACGACCGTTATCGTTTTTCCCCCATCCTTATCTATTATGTATCCGTAGTTTTACATAAAACCAAAATTTAATATAACTAGACAATTTATTGCTCATTTTTAATGTTTAAAATTATAAACAAGATTGAGCTATTCAAGATTACTTGTTCAAGGAGATACACTGAAAAATTCAAAAGTGCGATGTCTCTCCATACTTACAGACATTCAGGACAACCCTTCCATAACAGATTTTGAATTAATAATTGTAAAAATTGTTCATAATTGAGGCGATTAGATTCAAAACCTGCTCAATCCATTTTCAAAATGTTTTCAGGAAACAAAAAAAGTTTTAGGGCCATGCATTATAGATTTGATTTTTTTTATTAGTACAAAGGAATTTCTCCAAACATTTAAGGTATATTTTTAATGTTTAAATACATATTAAATAAGATTGAGCTATTCAAGATTACTTGTTTAAGGAGGAATATCTTTCTGAAAAAAATCAAAAGTCCAATGTCTCCCCATACTTACAGACCTTCAGGACACCCTTCCATAACTGATTTTGAATTAATAATTGTAAAAATTGTTCATAATTGAGGCAATTAGATTCAAAACCTGCTCAATCCATTTTCAAAATGTTTACAGGGCAGTATATATTACACAGGGCGGGCGACCAGGACCCGAGGGGTTAAAAGCCTGAGTAGGCCCGTACCCCATCCCTAGAAGGTCCGGGACCTGGTCGGCTCACGAGTCCTGTATAAACCTATTGGACCTATTCACAAACCCCAGGATTGTGGACCATTTTATCCTGGGGAGTGTTTTGGTTATGTCCTCTCCTTCGAAAGTATTAAATCTTTCCCTAGCATACCTATCGCATTCTGCGAGGTAGTGTCGGGCCGTTTCTTCTTTTGTTTCGCAGAAGCGGCAGAAGGGGTCTGGTAGAGTACCCATTATGAAGAGGTGTCTTCTCAAGGGGCAATGGCCCGTTAGGATACCTATCAGCCTCCTTATTCCCCTCCTAGAGTTAGAGAATAGCCATTTCGATTCTTTAGGTTTGATTTCCTTCAGAAACTCCTTCGATTGTCTGCATCCTGGGGACATATTCCATTCCTTTAGGAATTGTTTCATGCCCCAGCTACCTATACTCTCTTTTGCTGTGCTTAAAGAGTGGGGTAATACCGGTTGTGGTCCGACGAACTCAGTATTTGAACCTTCCTTGGCCAGGCTGTCCGCCTCCTCATTGCCATAGTGCCCCTGATGTTTACAGGAAACAAAAAAAGTTTTAGGGCCATGCATGATAGATTTGATTTTTTTATTAATTTTTATGTGTACAAAGGAAGTTCTCTAAATATTTAAGGTATATTTTTAATGTTTAAATGTATATTAAACAAGATTGAGCTATTCAAGATTACTTATTTAATGAGAAATACCTTACTGAAAAATTCAAAAGTGCGTTGTCTCCTTGTACTCACAGACCTCAGGACAACCCTTCCATAACAGATTTTGAATTAATAATTGTAAAAATCGTTTATAAGTTGAGGCGATTAGATTCTAAACTGGCTCAATCCATTTTCAAAATGTTTACAGGAAACAAAAAAAGTTTTAGGGCCATGCATTATAGATTTGATTTTTTTATTAATTTTTATGTATACAAAGGAAGTTCTCTAAATATTTAAGGTATATTTTTAATCTTTAAATGTATATTAAACAAGATTGAGCTATTCAAGATTACTTGTTCAAGGAGAAACACTGAAAAATTCAAAAGTTGAGGCGATTAGATTCTAAACTGGCTGAACCTTTTCAAAATTTATTTAGAAATCGTGAGATGCAGTCTGGTGTGATGTAGGTTTCAGAAAAACATTTTCTTTCTGAAACCTACATCACACCAGACCGCATCTCACAATTTGTAAATAAATATCGATTAACGGTCACTAATCATCACACATTTTCAAAATGTTTACAGGAAACAAAAAAAGTTTTAGGGCCATGTATTATAGATTGGATTTTTTTATTAATTTTTATTTGTACAAAGGAAGTTCTCCAAACATTTAAGGTATATTTTTAATGTTTAAATACATATTAAACAAGATTGAGCTATTCAAGATTACTTGTTTAATGAGAAATATCTTTCTGAAAAATTCAAAAGTGCGTTGTCTCCTCATACTTACAGACCTTCAGGACAACCCTTCCATAACAAATTTTGAATTAATAATTGTAAAAATTGTTCATAATTGAGGCGATTAGATTCAAAACCTGCTCAATCCATTTTCAAAATATTTACAGGAGACCAAGAAACAAGTTTTAGAGGCATGCATTATAGATTTGATTTTTTTCAATTAATTTTTATTGGGAAGAGAAAGTTCTCCAAACATTTAAGGTATATTTTTAATGTGTGGTTTTTAGTGACCGTTAATTAATGATTATTTCGAGATCGGGAGATGCAGTCTGGTGTGACATAGGTTTAGAAAAACATTTACTTTATCGGGTCAATTAAACTTAACTGCCGACTCCTAACTAAAAATTTCAAAAGTGCAATGTCTCTTCATACTTTAGACTCTTCCATTAAAGATATTGTATCAATATAGTGAAAAATGTTCTTTAATTCATCGGTACATGGAATATATTGCAACAGTGTAATAATTATTTATATGTTAAATAAGATTGAGCTGTTCTGGATCATTTAAAAATTCAAAAAAGTAATTAAGTAAAGTGTTTTTTTTTCTTTTATAAAGGTGTCATTTCTTAGGCTCATTTCACCTTAAGGCTTGTACAGCAAAGAATTTTACTTATTTTCCCTGCAGACCTCAAACAGAGATATCACAATTTAATATGAAACAGTCAAATCTTAAAATCATTAATAGTATGTCATTTAAGTATGAAGTAATATGAAGAAATTAGTTATTTTCATGACTGCAGCGAAAAAATGTAATACTACTAGAAAATTTGAAAACAAGGTTGATAATCCCTCAGTCTTCTCAAAGTCTGACAACAAACTTGTTGATTTTTTACTTGTTAAAGTTCCCCCCCGCTTATTTATCAGTTTTACTTTTACACACACTTGCTGGCTGCCAAAAAGCAAAGCATAAAAAGCTATTTGGTACTACTTGCATAATGAAAAATTAATTTATTGATTACTTATAAAATACTGTATAGGTCTTAATAAAATATGAATATCTATACCTAACCATCCCTATGAATAACTGAAATGTGTCTGACAAAATCATTTTTGTTTTGTTTATAGCAAAAATGTCTGAAAAG
Organism: Cimex lectularius; assembly: GCF_000648675.2. NCBI lineage: Eukaryota > Metazoa > Arthropoda > Insecta > Hemiptera > Cimicidae > Cimex > Cimex lectularius. The sequence goes on along the minus strand of NW_019392830.1, from coordinate 75,814 downwards.
GAAAATAACCAGCCCTGTAGATTAAGTAGACCTGCACATCACAGGTGTACAAGTAGCTCTAATGTCCCGATTCAGCCAAAACGTCCACTCGTAAAAACGTCAATCCCTGACAGTCGGTCGAGATCCTCTACAAGAAATGGTAGTGTTAATTTTCATAAATAAGTTTCATGGTGAGATTTGATTTTTTCTTCCCTTAGAGGCCATTAAGGATGTTAAGCAGAGGTCCAACAGTGTAACAAGGGTACCCTTAACTCAGAATCTCAAGCCGAACGTTTCTTCAACTCAAGAGAAAGTCAGAGCCAGATTGGAGAACCTTAAGGTGCAAAATTTGAAGCCTATGGAACAATTTAAATTTAGTTATCTTAAGAAATCTTCTGTACCGGCAAATCCTACCAAACCAACTTCAGTCAAGAGGGAGCCGATAAAATCTGTTGTAAATTCGGGTCTGGTCAAATCTAGTTGCAGCCGGCCAGTCACATCTGCAGCGCAGTCTACTACGGGTTTAAATCGAAAATGCATTAGTACAACGAATGGGAAGCCTCAAGAGAAAGTAAAAACTGTTCCGGCTGTAAATGTGAAGAAACAATTCTCTTTCTCTGACCCCAAAGTTGATTCAAAGCAACCGGCAAAACGGAAGATGGTACCTCTGCAAAACCCAATGTCTGATGTGCAATCTGCTCAAGTTCAATTGGCTGACCAAAGCAACCATGTCGAGGCGCAAACAGAAAACGTAGAAACGGAAAATCCCCAAGAGTTGGAAGATTCATGTATAGTTGAATCACTTCCTGAAGATCTTCCAGAAAAACAGGTCAAACCATCGGAAAACTCTGAAGAATATCTGGTTCAAACACCAAAACCTGATGGAAAGCCAAAAGAAGAAGATGATGGGTAAATTGCCATTATATACATATATTGTTAATTTTATTGCTCTTTCATTTTATCAATTATAAACCATAATTGATTAAAACCATGGCCATTTATTAAAAGGAAAGAACACTAGTGTGTAAGTGTTGAAGAATTTAGAAAAGTAGATATTTTGAATTGTTTATTTATTTTTCAAAGGTGGACTTTTTAGTATTTCAGTTGCTATCTTGTTGAATTTTTAGCTTCGAGCAATATCCAAATACTTTAAACTGATTTTGGGTTTGAAAATGTTTTTAACAGTGAACACTGAGAATAATTTTTGTCAAATTAGTTATAATAGTTGTTTGGAAAACTGACGTTATGCTGTAATTATAGTCTTCTAGTCCTAGGTTTTTTTTTTTTCCAATTGAAATCTTTGATGTCAGTATGCAGAAGCATTTCAACTCCTTGGCATTAAGCTTTTCATTTCTTGGATTTAGGATAATTTTCTAGTTCTTTGCTTATTTGGTAGTTTAGGAGTACCAACATTGGGCGCAGATTAATCTCAACTAAATCTATTCTGTGCCTTTGTATTTGCCATGCAAGACCATAATAATGCCCTAAACCAAACCATAAATAAATGCCAGAGAGTATGGGTTTTTTTTTAATGGATTATAGTATGAAAAATGTACTATAAAGAGGTTTGACCATCGTCCACGACAACCATATGGTTGTTGGACATTATACCTCCTGTATGACAGGAAGTATTTACTTACATCCATTTTAGAAATTGTTTCCATTATGTAAAAGTGTAGGGCTTTTGAAGCAAAGCCTTCTTTCTATTCACAAAAGCTATCACCTCTCCAAAACATTTTATATATGTTGTAATTGTTCCAAATAAAGTTCAAAATTGGTAGAACATCTTGGAACAAAACCACAGTGTTCAGCAGGCTGGCCTTGGCATATCCACAGCCCTGTGGGTTAAGATTAGTTGGTAAATCATATTTTTGGTGCAGAGTATAATTTGTTGAAAAATTGTTTGTGCCTTGGTTTTTGAAGCAACGACCAGCATTTTTTCTGGCTTTGTTAGGCTTGTATGACTTCTTTATATTTTTCTCTTTACCCCCTTTGTGAAAGGACTTTGCTTGACCATGGCAAACCTTGACCTTGATTTGACAATTGATGAATAGTTTATGTAGTGCTGGTGTTCACTAGTGTAAATTTTTTACTCATACTAATAATAAAAACGTTTCTGTACATTTTACTGGGTTAATAAAGGCCTTGATTTTTTTATATTATTTTTATTTTATTTTTTTAATGCCCCTATGTATATGCAATGTTCTAGAAACAAAAAGTGGGATTTGAACCACTTTGAAATTGGGCGAGCGTTAGGAAAAGGTAAATTTGGTTGCGTTTACCTGGCAAGGGAGAAACAGTCACAATACATAATAGCACTCAAAGTCATTTTTAAGTCTCAAGTCAAACAGGCTAAACTAGAACACCAACTGAGGAGAGAAATTGAGATCCAAGCTCACCTGAGGTAAGGTGATTAAATGGTAAAAAAAAATATGGTATTTTAATCTAACTTCTTCACAGGCATCCTAACATCCTTAAACTTTATGGCTACTTCCACGATGCCAAACGGGTGTACCTTATTTTAGAATATGCAAAGATGGGTGAACTGTACAAAATATTAATGGAGCAGCCTGAAAAAAGATTTAATGAAAAGCGGTAAGAGGCATAAATATAACAATAACAAATACATTTAGTTAGAATTTCAAATTTATTGTGGATACTTAATATGGCACGTACAAGTAGTTATAATATCTATTTATGTTTTAAACATAATAAAGTGGTTGTTATAAACTACTTTTTATCTTTAATTTGTTTAAAAAAATTATGTTCGATTTCAGGGCTGCATTTATAATAAAACAATTGGCCGACGCTTTAATTTATTGCCACAGCAAGAGTGTAATACACCGTGACATCAAACCTGAAAATATCTTGCTTGGGGCAGAAGGCCAACTTAAAATTGCAGATTTCGGTTGGAGTGTTCATGCTCCAAACTCAAGGTTGATTACCAATTGTTACATAGTTTGTCAACTTTCTAGTGAAATTTTTAAATTTTTAGGAGAGAAACTATCTGTGGAACTCTAGACTATCTTCCTCCGGAGATGGTTAAAAATCTGCAACATGACTACACAGTTGATCTGTGGAGCAGTGGCGTGCTGTGTTATGAAATCCTCTGTGGCAAACCACCATTTGAAGCAAAAAGTTACAAAGAAACTTATTACAATATAACTCATGCGGTTTATTCTTTTCCACCACATGTTTCCAATTTAGCCTGTGATCTTATTCGTAAAGTATGTATCTTTCTGCACTTCTTTATTTTTTAAAAATATTTTTAATCATTTTTCTTTTTCAATCAGTTGCTTGTGATTACGCCTCACCAGCGATTGCAGCTCAAAGACCTTCTTCAACATGAATGGATTTGCCAGAACGTCACATCAGCGTAAAAAGAATAGCCCAAATCGAAATGATTATATTGCAATTATTTTACAACATTTATCATATGTATAATATATATTTTAAGATTGATCATAATACTACATTTGTGTTAAATAAGTTAAATTGAATTATATAAATGTATTCTTCGAATTTAGAAGGCATTAGAAGAATTGAAGACTTGGACTGCCATTTTTAAGACTTTTTATGACAATTCAATTTAAAAAAGAAAGAAATTGTTTTTTATACAATAACATGTTATATTTGTTAGTTAATTGTTAGTTCGTAATATAATTATGAGTAAAATTCGGTAAAGTTTTTACTGTTGTTAGTGTAATATGTCTGACCTGTGCTAAATAATAATAAAAAAAGTGATTTTCTAATTTTTGAATTCTATTTTGAATATTCTTAAACAGAAAAAGTAAAAATTAATTCAATACAAATGTTTACTGTTTTAAATGGGGGATAGTTTTTATTTTCATCAGTGGGCTTTTGTGGATAAAAAATAACTTGAGAAAAAATTAATTTGTTTAATTAGAAATTAAAAGCATCAGTAATCACAGCAGTAAAGGCAATAATGACTTTTTAAACTGGGACATAAAAATTTATATACTAGCAATAAATAAAATATATATTTATAATAATATTTATATATTATTTACTGCTATCTACAAAATATACATTGAACAAATAGTATAGTTATATACAAATCTGATCTATCAGATCAGGCAGTGGGCAAATCCAGGCACCAACCAGTGCTGGAACTGTAGCATTTTCATTTGACAATGAATTATACTCGGTAATGGTAAATATTTAAGTTTTCCTTTTGAAAAATTTTCTAATAAAGTTTATGAGTGATGTTTAAGAAAAGTTATAAAATTAATTTTTTTTCTTCCTTCAGTTGGGATAAAAGAAACATCTGAAGCATTATTCTTCACCAATCGTTAATTGGTAATAATTACATAAATTATAGATGCAAGATGGTTATATCTTTTAAAACATAATATGACTATTAAACAATTATAAATTCAGTACAATATAAGGTAAGCTTATTAATCAAATTTGTAAAATATGAATATCAATATTATATTTTTATAAATAACTAGCTTTATATAGGGCGTGAAATGACCTTAGCCGTTAAAACACCCTTAAAAATTAATAATAATAAATAGCTTTATAATTCTTCGTTGCCCGGGGATATAAAAAGTGTTATCTCTGTTAGTAAATTCTAACGCCCATTATTTGTTATATGCTGATTTCTCTCGAAACCCTCCCGGCACTAATAAAAACTAAAAGTGAAAGTTTCTTCGAAATCAATAGTTTTTGTTTTTACAATTAACACTCACGAATATTCACTTTTATATATACAGATATAGGTATGAGTGAATTTCTGGAACGTACAAATAAAAGTAAATAAGAAATGTATTTACTTTTTATTTTTAAAAAAATATATGGAAATGTTTTCAACATAAACCAAAAAATTAAGGCATATTAGCCTTATTGTTAAATATATCGTATCTAAAATAAAACACCTTTAAAAGTTTTTTATTTTTGTATTATTTTTTAATGTTACAGTTATTTCACCCTGTAAAAAGAACTCTTGCTGTTTGAAATTGTATAAATTCAAAAAAAATTTTACCACATCTAGAACTTATTGAACCCATCTTCATCAACTATCTGTAAGACTTTGAAGACAATGAGAAATAGGGAAAATGTGTCTGCCTGATGAAATACATTAATATTTGTTTCTTTGTAATAAACCTGAGGACAAGCGGGAAAAAAAGTTTATTAATCTTATTTAAACCCTGGACAATTGTAAAGAATATTGAGAACTGTAAAAAATAAATAAATATGCCCCTCCCCCTAAAGTGTTTATAATTTAAGAATTTATTGTTTTAAAGTTTTAATTTGTTTATTAATCTTTTACGGTGATTTTTCAAAGTTAAGATCATTGATTGCTTAGTTTAAAGCTGAGGATATTTTGAAAATTTAATTAATACAAAGGGGGAAAATATGTGTGGATTGTTCCATATTGTCATTATATGATTGGAAAATTCAAAATTAAATAGAAATATGTAATTAACTAATGCTGTAATTTCTTTGTTTTTCTTTTTTTAATTTTTAACAAAGTTGTATTTTTGTTATCATCTTATGTCAGTGTTGGTCAGACTGATTATCAAAATCGACTGGTATGTCATTGTGACAATTGTGCCCAGTTGTCTTCACTCTTCGGTCTCGAAGGGCATCTTTGAGAAGTCAAATAACAAACCGAGCAGTTCCATTTAAAACGCGTTGACACAACTTCCAGACATTGGAGGATGGTAGTTAGCGAAGTGAACAGGCTTTTCCGTATATAAAACTCAAAAAACGGATTGGGAGGAAAACCGACTTGACTGTTGATATCCTCGAACAAATTAAAAAAAAAATGCTTCTCTCCTGTTGATCCTTGCCTTTGATGTCAAAAAGTTGTCATCAGGGCTTCATTCACGATCACAGATAACATTGAAGGACATGACATTTGAAGATCCATTTTTTGTCGTCAAGGAGTAAGTATTCAGAGTATAATTCAAATTTTAATTATTGTAAGACACGCTATCTATCATTCTTTCCAGTAAATTGCTTGTTTATTTTCTCAAATTTTCTTGATAACACGTCAGCATCACTTCTTCAATAATAATAGAAGAAGAAAAAACATTACTAATCAATTCAGTTTGTTTTTATGCCGGTTCTTGTTTGTATGGGATAAATTATCGGGTTTTGCAAACAAATTGAAATTCGGTTCGACTATTATCGCGTTAAAATGTACCTGTTACAAATTGTGGACTGTTTATCTTCCTGAAACTTCTCAAAGGATAGTTATGCGAATAATATTTCTGTTTAAATAGCAAATCAGGTAATGGACAAAATACAACCAAAGATCTTACGAACGACCAAGTCATTCTTTATATTACTATGAATTTTACTTGTCTCTGAACTTGTTATAACTTGCTTTAACAAAGGGTCAACATTATCAATGTTTTTTGTTTTCATGATTGGAGAATTTTTTCAGGGTGGCCGCCAAACAAATTCTCCAATCATGTATCCATCATTAAGCTGATAAGAAACACCAACTATAGTTTTTTGTTTTCATGTTTCACCACTTGTTTTCCAGTATTATAGTTGTTTTTAGTCTTTTTAATCCTTTTTTTAGTTTCTAAACATAATATCTTTATAAGTGCATATAAAGAACAGGGTGTGAGAGCTATTATATCCCCTCATTTTGTACCTATAGTACACTGTTTTAGCGGTTGTATTTCTTCTACGGTCACCTGAGGATATGTGTAGCACCACAGTTTGTTAGTTGGCAAGGATTTCTTCCACCTCTGCAGAATCTGCACATACCATGTTGGTTGATTAAAATCTTCCTCAAATGCCCATTCAGTACACAGTGCCCTGTTAGGATTCGGAGTCTCTTGCTGTTCCTTTTCATGCATTGTGTTGTATCTTTCTTTATAAATCCTGACCAGAGGTTAGTGAATGACATTGTTTCCTCACTAACACCAGTTTTTCCCTAAGATACTGTGGATAATAAGGGCCCTACCACTAGGGTTCAGGACCTATCAGTGGTGTGGCAGCTCTTTTCCTTGCAAGGGCTTCCACTTCTTTATTCTCGTCTACTCCTGCGTCCAGGGATCCAGTGAGCTATTTATCCCCCACTTTGTATGGGTGAGTTCTGGTTATCAAGAAATTTGATTAATAGGCCTGGTTTCAGCGGTTGAATTTCTTGGTTAACTGGTTCCAACCCCTTGACCATGACACCCAATGGGTAGTTAGGTGTTAAGCTCTTGTTTGACAAGAATGACTTTACTTACCGCTACATATTTTGATCCTGGGAGAAGCAAGAGCAATTGCACATGGCTGAAGCAAGGACAAGCTGTTGCCTGGCAAGGGAAGAAGAGAAGCATGACCACCATGTGCACCTTACAAAGAGATACTAAATTATAGTACAAAAAGAACAGGGTAAAGATCCGTATTTGTTATAAAGACACCTTCAATCAAAACCAAACAATTCTAGGCTGGTATTGATAGTAAGGCATAAACTGCCAATCCGGGAAGAAACTATAACAATTCAACTCTGTACAAAGTATTTTAAAAGGTGAAAAAAAGCCAAGCTGTGCTTAACAGACAGGCCTCATCTGAGGTGAAATAAGAACAAAAAAGTATTTTAGCTTGGACATTTCTTATGATTTTGCTTTGCCTAATGCTTATCCTTGATGTTGTAGGCTGACAGGAGTTTCCATTTTTTTAAAATAGCAAATTCAATGTATGTATAGAAGAAAATTAATAAGGAAAATAAAATTAATAAACCCACTACAAGTGAAATGTCAGGTTAAATACCAAAACGCGTTGTAATAGACCAAAACACAAAAACAGTTTGCCAAATTGTTGGAAATGATTAAACTACAATTCTTCACCGTGCAAACATCAAAAGGAAATTAAACTGTATTTTGTTTGACACATAAGATATAATTGTAAAAGGATATCAAGGGAGGGATTCCTCAGTGTAATCAGCAGGCTGCAAGGTCCATTTGAATGCAAGTTTTTTGGAACTTTAACTACTTATAAAATACACTCTTCTTATACAGAACGGCTATACAAATTGTGTATGAGGTTTCAGAATAGTTCACAATCACCAAGAAAACCTCTGCTCGTATGCTTTAAAAAAAATTAATGGTAAAGAGTTCAATTACCTCCACCCTTCAGCCCTTTCCGTGCTCCTTCAATCTATTCCCCTGAGCTACATTTCTTGTTTATTCTCTTGTAAACATTATTCCTGATGACTTAGGCAGATAAAATTTTAAACAATCAACAAATTTTTTTTTTGAGCAGTGAAACGGGAATGAGCTGGACTCTATATACAATGGGCTATTTCCACAATGGAAGTAATTTGTTGTAAATGTACAATTTAATTTTAACTCTTTAATCAGTCATCTTTTACTCACTATAGTATAAGAAATAAAATCGCACTCAGATTGTATGTACATTTAAGCTAATAAATTATATTTGTAGGGAAGTTGCAAAAGCATTAAACAAAACAAGAGGACTGTTCAGGCGTTGGCTTGAATTGCAGGAGGATATTCGGAGTAATATATCAAAAGACGAGTTAGAGTGGACGACAACAGAACTAAGAAACGCACTGAGGAGTATTGATTGGGATTTAGAAGATCTCGATGACACCATCAATATCCTTTTCTCTTACATGAAAAGTTTAATTTTATTTGTATGCTCTATTGATTCTAATTGAACCCTTGACTTAATGAATACGTATTGTTGAGAAAAACCCCTCCAAGTTTAAGATCGACAATAAAGAACTGACAAGTCGAAGGAATTTTATCGAACTCACTAGGGATGAAGTCAAGGTAACGCCATTTAAAAATATTATCATGCGTTATTTACATTAGAATTTTACTTCAATCATCAGTTTTTTTGTTATGTCAGCTTAATTAAGAGTTTTATTTCATAATGTTCCTGGAACAAAGCTATTGAGTCACATGTGTTATGAAAGAAAGCCTCGTTTTATTCTTTAATGTTTTTATTATGAAGGGTAGATTAATTTTGGTATTTAATATCTTGTTTTAAAGTAGTATTTTTATTAACAATTTATAAAGCAATAAATCTAAAAAAATTAAATATGTTTTGCTGGTGTTGACTAACCCTAAATCGGACCCTTAAACATGCTCATTTCTAATTAATAAAAATTTTTGTTTGTTTTTTATGTTTGTTATAATTTTTTTTTGTTAAATTCAAATACTTACTAAAAAAAATTTTCACTGTTTTGATTAATTAATGTTAATGTTTGCTAATTTTCAGCATATGAAAGACAAGATGAATTACAGCCGAGGAAGGGATCGGGACAGAACTGCAAGACAGGTGCTCTTCGTTATTAACATGTTTAACATTAGTAACTTACGTCTGCTCTTGCTCTTCATAGCCCCTTTTGGACAACAGTCCTGTGCGTGCAGCCACGAGTCATGGCACGACCAAATATTCAAAACTTGAGAATGAGATCGATTCGCCCAACAGGCACTTTTTGGATTCAGCCGTGTCTCAGCAGAATCACTTGCTCCAGACACAGGACGACCAGCTAGACATGATCTCACATTCGCTTGGCTCCCTTAAGACAGTTTCAAGGCAGATTGGAAGCGAGCTTGATGAACAGGCTGTGTTAGTTAAGCAGTTAATTTTTTTTAAATTGAAATTAATCTTTAGTAGTGATTTTTATTTTAAAAATGTTTAAAGAATTAAATCAATCAGATTTATGATTTTCAGGATGTTAGATGAATTTGGTTCAGAGCTTGATAACACTGATTCCAAACTTGATTCTACGATGAAAAAAGTGGCCAAAGTTTTACATATATCCAATGGTAAAATAGAATTATTGTTATTATTATATAGAATTGTAAATAATTGGCAAGTATATTTCAGATAGGAGACAGTGGATTGCGATCGGTGTACTTACTTGTCTTCTTATCTTGGTGATCGTACTGTTCAACCTGCTATAAATTTTGGTAAATTGAAAAAAAGTCACAAATCTTATATCGTAATAGATGTACTAAAATTTTAATCTTGAATGATAAATTGTCCTTTTAATTATGACCAGTATTATATGGTTGATGTCCTTGCTTTCTCGAATATTAAAAAAAGGATTGGGTTTTGTGCAATATCCATATATGTTTGTGTGTGTGTATATATGACAAAAAAACAAGCTAGTCAAGTGGTGTTCCTTAAAAAAAAAAGCTCTAAAAGTCTTACTGATCTATTATGAATTGTAATTATTGCAATGCGGCTTGCCTAGTGTGTTTGAGTATTTTTGTGCGTTTGAAATTTTTTTAAGAGTAAGAGAATATCAAGTATGTAGTTTGGGTTAGTAATGTATTTGTTAGCATTATTGTTAAGTAAATGTATTAGAAAAATTGTGGCTATAAGCTCTCACATTTGTATAATTAAATTCTTTTTTAAAAAATGACGGTCACAGAAGGAAAACATTTTTGTTTCACGAATGTGTTTAACCGTAAACAATGCCGTTTCTATATGTGTACATTGACATTTCTTTTCAGGCACATTGTCTTGATCAAACATTCTTTATAACAATAAAAGTTCAAAAAATTCAGTTTAACAGTTATTCTGCACATAATGACTCAAATAGCAAAGCATATTGTAAACTGAAAGTAAAATTAATTGATTGTCCAATACATACGTTTCTAAATTTAAAATCTTTGAGTGAAAAAATATTTCACAAGACAAGAAATTTTTTTGTTGCTCATAATATTTATGAAGTTTTATTTTGTTAAACAGCTATTTTCTAAGTTATTGTTATGAAATAGGGATTCACTGTTGAAAATAATAGTTTTTTCCTGGTTTTTGTATCTCAGAAACTAATACAATAGTTATAAGTAAACCCTGGATTTATAAGCAATAAAAATCCTCAAATATGCACTAATAAAAACACAAATATGCACTATTATAAGCACTAAAAAATCCTTCAAATATGCAATATAATTTGCACTAAAAATATTAAAACAGCAGCATAAATGTCAGAGACGTAACAATTTTTTTTTTTTTAACCTAGGCATATTTTTTCTCTTTAGTCTAGTACATATTTATTTTATATTATTTTGAAAGGAAATCAGTCAGAAAAATCGTATAATTTAAAATAAACAAAGTTTAATTAACTTAATTATTTAGAATTAATTAAGGTTTTTAGTTGCGATAAAAAAGTCAATGGTACGAGCGGGATTCGAACCCATGATCTTCGGCTTGATACGCCGCTGCTCTACCACTTGAGCTATCGTGACCTCGATCCACTCGGACACCAACTTCCCATCTCAACCGCATCTTTTGAATTTTCCCTCCTTTTTGCCATTTTTATGGCCATATTCATTAATTAATTATAATATATTAATTGATCAAGCGGACCACGAAATTAGTGAATTTAATTATTTAGTTTGTATAATATTTTAAATTACACCATTTTTGTGATTGATATTATGAAGTTCAGGATATGAATTAAACACCTGACAATGAAATACTTTTCAAAGTTAGCTTCTGTAAAACTGCAGCATTTATTACGCAACAAATATTTTTGTACCACGAAAAATATTTTTCAACATAAACATACGTGTTGGAAGCATACTTGGTTGGAGTAATTTAAAATAACTGAATCGTTGGTTTCCTCTATAACAACTTTATTTTTTTGAAGGATTTTTTTTTTTTAATTTCTGATTATAATTCCTGTTTGCCAGAGATGAAAGAAAATATCCAACCCGCTATTTTAAGGGAAGGTTAATTTCCCAGTTTCGGCATTTTTTGGGTTTACTAGGTTGAATATATAAACGAGGAATGAGTCTTTTGGTCTTTCAAATAAAACATATATTCCTGCAACCTGACTCTTAGAAAAAGAAATTTTTCATGAAAGAACAAAAACTAGCATGTAGAAGTTTGGGATGTAGATGCCTCAAATTCAGTACTGATTATTTCAAGATAATTATATGTGTCAGTATATTTGTGTTTTTCCAGGAAAGTTACCTGTTCACATGTTAAAGTTAACCTAATCTCTTAATTTATTGTTATTTTTTTAAATAATCAAAAATGTTTCAAATTGGCACTATCCTTCAATATGCAGAATAAAATTTTAACTGGTTTACCACGGATGTATGATTCGGATAAAAATATGCAATTACATACAAATTCATGCTGTTGTTATGGCTAATTTGATAAAACAAGTTGTTCAAAACAGAGTCAGTTTAATTTGCCACTGTTTTGTGATTAGCACATTTTATATTAATATTTTACAATTTAAAAAAAAATATATATATGTGAGGGTTATAAATTTTTTAAAATTCATTCTTATGAAATATTTTTTTTATATATCGAGCAAACAAGGACTTTTGTAAATAAAAATAGAATGGAACATAAGCTGTTAAACTTTTGCTTTTATATCTTTAAAATTTAAAAAAAAAATTGTATGTTAAATAAGAAAAAGTAAAATTAATAAGTAAACTACATAATGAAAGAAAAGTGTATTACATAGCTATATTTATCATCTTTGTTGAAAAAAGATCTTAATATTCCTTTATTGTAAATAAATTTCTATTACAAGTAGCCAATATAAAATACTCTACATTCCTTACATGTATTCAGAATTATATAAAAAAAAAAAATTAGGAATTAGGAGGTTGTAATATTTTTAACATATGAAGGGTTGATTTCTTTCCGACGAAAGTTGGTCTAGTCAGTAAAAATAAAAAAATAAACCAAATAAATGTGTACGTGTTATGTGTATGCATCGTTTAGAAGCATACATAATAAGATTGTATTAAAAGAGAGTATTGTTTTTTTAAAGCATATTTTTGGACACGGGTTTATAGAGGTCTTTTTATTGAGTGTTGAAAAATGAGGCCAAATATGTAGCTGTGAATTTAGAGAGAAAAATAAAATAAATAGGGGTTATAGACACTTTACCTTGAAAAAGATAAAATTATAATTTAAAATTATTTTCTTATTCCTATTGTCAATTTCGGACTATATATGTGTAGACAGGAGTTACTTTTGCCTACTGATACTGCAAGGCTTGGCTTATTTTTAGGAAAACTCAAAAATCTGTACTTTAATACTTAAGTCTTAGCCTAAAGCTTAAAAGTCGAGTACTTTAGACTCCTGATTTATATGTTAGACTGCACAATTTGTATTATATCTCTTTGTAAATAATTTTTGTAAATATATTCATGAATCACATCTTTTTGTGTTGTTACTTATTCTTTTAGTATTTCAAATTGGAAATATATACAGTAAAAAAGTATGTAATTGTTCAGTACATGCGTATTTATGGATTTTTGGTCCATACATTCAATGGTGATGTAATTGAGGTATTGGTGGAGGTATGATTAAATTATTTTACTTTACGGTCTTGTGTTGGCTGTGTTCTACGCTTGGCCATTTTGGTTGCCCACAGCAGAACCCATATGTAAAAACAGCTCTCTGGTACTTAAAAATAATAGTGATTTTTTAATTATATTTTCTAAGTGATATAAATTGATGATGCAAGAGTTGTGCTCCTGCAGCACTAAGTAAATGAAGTCGGAAACCCGTAGAACATTTCAGTTTGGGTGTGTATAGTTGTAGTAAGGATACTAGGAAGCAGGTTTTATCTCCCCAGGTCTTCTGGCTTTTTGAACGGTCATTTCTATTTCCTACAATTTTTCCTTTATATTGCATAATCATACAAAATAGGTAAATAATTAAATAACAAAACACATACACAGGAAAGAAAATTTCTACTAGCAATAATCACACCTCAGTAGGACTTAATTGTGCATGAACTGGATCGTCTGCAAAATGGTAGTTATCTGGGTACCCAGATGCGTAGGTCTGGAGGGCAATGGAAAGGTAGATGAGGCAGCTAGGCCGGTACATCCTAACCTCCAAACTTTATCACACAATCCGACCCTCCGACACTAAAACTGCAATAAAAACATGATGAAAAGATAATGGCAGCGTCGGTGGGCCGGATTGGCAAAGTTCTCACGTGTCAAGAGCACTGTCAATAGGTGACCCTCAGATGATCAGACTCAAAGAAGAAAGATCATCCTCACCAGACTAAGAATAGACCCCCATATGAGGTTGACACAGAGACACTTACTTTTGGGCCAAAGCCCGCATATGGCTAGTAGAGAAAGGTTGCTCGATGTGTCCCACCTAATTGAAGAATGTAATTCCTTGGCTCCATTCATAAAGCATGTAGGAATGCCACCAAATATGAGAATTGTGCTTGAGCATTGCAGGCTCCCCTGTTTCTAGAGGAAACCCAAGTTCTTTTATTGTTTACAGTGTTAATAGTTTTGTATGTTGAAAGTGAATGTATTTATTAGCATAAATGTGTAGTGTGAAAGGTTTGATGGTGGAATATTGAGTACCCCATCGGTTCTCCATATACATGTAAATGCATGATATAAATCAGTAATCAGAAAAGCAAATAAAAAAAATTATTTCCTGTTGAGCCAGTGACACTTTTGGCTCTTTCTGAGTCAATGTGCTAACTATCAAACTAATGCATAAGTTTTGTACCCATTTAATCTTTCTGATGTTTGTTAGTGATGCGAGTCCTTATAACCTAAGTATTAATGTCTTAAATTGGTGCTCCATTTTTCTATAGTGCTGTCGTTTATATTTTTGGAACAGCTGCTGTTTGGCAGTTGTTAAATTCCTTCTGTATGGACTGTTAATGCCTTATGTATAACATATATCCTCATAATCCTCCTACACTGCCTTAAACGATGTTGGTCCAGATCCCACAGCCAGTGATAGTGCCTAGGCTGGTAAAACATAAGTCCTCCGAGAGCAGTGCTGACCATAGTGCCAGTTATGTGACCAGGTGAACAGCAGATAAGGAATAAACAAATAATACATGAGGATAATTTTTTAAAACAAAATATATATATTTGTTATTAATAATTAAAGCTGTACTAAACAATTACTCATTTTGAATAATTTTTTTATCTCTGTCATAAATGTATCTTTTAAATCTTAAGAAAACTTTGACACTTTCATTATTCAAAGTAGTGTCACTACATTTTGACATTTTTTTCAAAATATGTTCTGTCTCTTGTCTGAGGCCTTCTGGAATTGTTATCCTGACTTTTCCACCCTGGCCAAAAGTACTTTCAATGTAACCATTTTCACCAGTTGAAAGTGTAATTTTTAAATTTGTAAAATTGTACATTTTTGTTTCTTTTTTAAAAAGAGATTTTGCAATTATGTCAGTGGAATTATTCATTTTGTAGACGACGCCTGTTTTCTGTTTGTACTTGAAAAGTTTCAATTTGGGCAGAAGGGATGTTTCGTAATTTCTGTCTGATACGTCAAAAAGAGATATGCCGTGAAAAACCAAACGACAGCTCGGCGCGTTCACATCCATGTCTAATTTTGAACCAATTATTAAACTATTACTAGGGGATAATACACTATGCTCAAATTGCAATAAGGCGTAACATACTCTTTGTTCTGAATCATTATATTCGTCCAAGAAAAGGTAGTCTTTATCTAAATTAAACTCAGCTTTTTCGCTTAATTCTAAAAACAGTGTCAATTTCGCTATAACAGTTTCATGACCGATGCTCACGTGGTATTTAGAACCGCTTGATATCGTATTGCGATAGTACGTTACTTTCTTCATTTTGATTACGACTGCGAACAAAGGACTGATGTAACCAGGAGCACAGATCAGTCCTCTCTCCAGAGACTTGGGGTCAAATTGGGTGACACAAATGCCAACCCTGTCCCCTGCTTGAACTTTCTTCACATCCTTCTTGAAAGTCTGCATTGATTTGACCTTTTTGATTTCCTTCAAGGCTGGAATCTCTATATTCTGAAAAATAAACGATACATTAAAAGAAAACATTTCAATTTAAAATTTAACACAAATCATATACATTGCCTAATTCGAGCTGGCCTTGGATCATGGTACCTGTCATGATTGTACCTTTACCTTTAATGATAAAACAATGATCAACAGATAATAACATAGGCTTGTTCACAGGCCTTTCTACGTCTTTTACCATTCTACATAATTTGTTTATCAACTCACTGAAGCCTAAAAGTTAAATTACATATATTATAATTATTAATGATAAATTTCTAGAATGAACCTTCTTTCTTAGGATCGTCTTGTCCCCTTATTGCTGAGGTTGGTACTATGGAAGCATTACTAAATGGTGTGCTTTTTAATGTTATTTGCAATTTTTTTACAACCTGAAAAAATCTGAGTTGAACAATTTGACTGTGGTATGAAACATATAACATTACTGAATACTTTATGTAACAGTAAAATTAAAACTTAATGTAGGATGGAAAACACGAGAAGAAATTTATTTTAAAGTAAATCAATTACCTTATCAATACCACTTTGCTGCTTTTCGCTTGGAAGCAGATCTATCTTGTTCAAAACTATTAACATCGGTTTGTTTATGATTTCTGATATAACAAGACATTCTGCTGTCTGCGTTTGAACTCCTTTTGTGATATCGATCACAAGTATGATGATATCTATTATCTGGGCACCTAAAAAAAGTCAAATCAGTTGAGACATTCATCAGGATTTTACAAGAAATCTTTTCCAAGGAATGTAAAGGCAATGGATATAATTCATGCCAGAGGTGGAACCACTTATTCAGTATTAAAGGGGTCAAAAAATTTTTACATTTTTTTTTGTTCTTTACTCAATAATTGTTTGTTAGAATTAGGTAATAAACATTTTTTTTTTAAATGTTCTTACAATCAAACCTAATTTTGGCATGCAAAATATGAATAAACCTAAATATATTAAAATTTAAGAGTGGTGAATTTATTTTGTATATCAGTGTATATAGGCCAAACAAAACCAACGTAATTCTTGTGTATTCTGCCTGTTGATCTGTTGGACCTGATACAGAAATGTAAGCTTTGGTTACAGACATGAGGAGAGCTGCTGAATAATTTTTAACAGTACTCATATCTGTTGAATCTGACACATAAATATAAGCTGCAGTTACACCCTTGAGCACAGTTGGAAACCAGTTTAAACAATCCTTTTCAAGATGTAGACTTTTTAATTTCATAAGTTGTAAGCTTGCAGGAATATGAGTTGGGCTAAATCAGTTTGCATGGAGAGACGACTAACTACCCATAAAATAATTAATGTGGAATAGTTTAACGACTGGTTTCATTTTTATTATAAACTGCTCGAAAATGAACAGGGATATTTGTAATTTATTCTTATTATATTATTTTTTGTATTAAAGTTTTATTAAAGTAATATATTCTTATAAGTTGGATAAAAGAAAATAGAAAATACAAACAAATGCTAATCCTCATTTCTAATAACAGATTTACTTAAGAATAGTAAACATGAAGATTACTCATTTTATAAACAAACATCTTTTCTTGTCGTCTCAATTTTAATCCAGTTGTATTCTCTTTAACAATTAATTAAGGTTTTTAAGGTCACGATAGCTCAGGTGGTAGAGCAGCGGCGTATCTAGCCGAAGGTTGTGGGTTCGAATCCCTCTCGTGCCATTAACTTTTTTTCATCTCAACTAAAAACCTTAATTAATTGTGATGTATTAATTGGTCAAGCGGATCACGAAAGTAGTGAATTAATTCTCTTTAACCATGGAAAGACCATCTTGAACCAGCAGTTCAAAATATTATTGTGAGAATAAGTCATCAGCCAAGGGGATATCGCAAAGGTAGTTGGCGTCTCTCGGGCTTTAGCCCGATTTCGAGAGACTGGCCAATAGGAGGCCTGGTACTGGATCCGATTGCATTATTACCGTATGGGAGGACATTGCTGTAAGACAGAGCCCTTTCCATAGTGCCTGTTAGATCCTAAATAATGATATTTTGGCAAGATCTTTATCACCACAAACAACACATAATTGTTTATGAGACGTTGGCTTCACATTGTATGTCCCTTGAAGACAACCTGCAGCAACAACCCACCACCAGCAACCGAGAAGTTCAGGAAAATATGGTGTAGCAAGCACCTAAAAGAGAAAACCAACTGGAATACTGTTATGTTTACTGGTGAATTGCATTTCTGACTGCATAGCGATAATAGGCGCTGAAAAGTCCACTGAGACAGGGGATGCGTACAATGCCCCAGTTTGTACTCCCTTCGGTGCAGTTTAGAGGAGGCGGTGTAACGGTCTGGGCTGGGATTTACACTGGGGATGAACTTGGCTCCATATCGATGAAGGCAACCTCACCGTTATGACCAAGAAATTATCGATGAATACATCCCTCAAACCAGGGATTTTTGATTTCTGGATGACAATGCCCGACCTGATAGAAGCAGAGTTGTTCATCAATGTTTAGGAAACCTGGGAATTTCCCATCCGCCCCTTCCCCCATTGTATCCAGACCTCAATCCCACTGAGCAGCCAGTGAATTTAAATGCTGAGAATATTGCTTATAATTTCAAATTGCTTCTAAAACATGCTGCAGCAGAAAGTTATCATTTTTTGGATGAATATTTTAAAGCTGAGGAGCAAAAGAGCAAAGAATATAATTTAGACAAGATTTAATATTAATAGACTTGTGATTATGGCTGGCAGAAGAAGTGTCGAGATTGAAGGAATTTTAGAAAGCAGATTTGTGTATATATCATAAATGTGTATTGTAGGCCTCTAGAAGTCGCCATATCTATCATAAAGTAACCACTGATATAGACCAGAATCGACCAGAATACAGCCATTGGTCTTTGGACGATTGGTCTGCTGTATTTTTTACAGATGAGTGTAGATTTGACGATCTCCAGATGGGCAAGAAAGAGTGTAGAAAAGGCGAAATGAAAGGTACTAAGCCTGTAATTTTTTCCAGAGCCAACCTTTTCAACTTAGCTCAGTGATGGAGTGGACGGGAATTTCAATGGAGAGTCGCACAGAGTCGGTTGTTGTTCGTGGAAGGTCTTTGACGGCCACTCGCTATGAGGGTGAAATATTGAAATATCGTATGTTGCCTATCCTTGATGAAATCAGCGACAATCCTATTCTAATGCACGACAATGCCCGCCCACGTGTCGCTCGCATAGTACAAACGTACTTTTGACGGTATAACATCAGGTTCTTAGCCTGGCCAACCTGTTCTCCAGACTTGAACCCCATCAAACATTTACGGGATAAATTCAAAGGACGAATAAGAGCACTGCCTGATACTCCATGATCTTAAAAAGACTCTGACGAATGGGCTAACCTCCAGCAAACAGACATTTCCAGGCTGGTAGAAAGTATGCCAAGGCGTCTTCACCGTGGTGTAATTAAGAGGAGAAAATACGCGATATTGAAATGTTAATTAAAAATCTAAAACAAAATGAAAACAAATTCTATCTGTCCGTCTTTTTTCAATTTTTCATTTTTCTTAGCAATTTACATTTTTTAATTTTACTTTTTTAGACAAAGACTCAATTATTAAACGTTAAAAAATTTGAAACTGATTAATATATAAAAGTATATACAAATCAAGTTATATTACAAGTGGGCGGAATTTTTGCCTGTCAGTGTATGATAAGTATAAGATTGGAAGTAAACAACAGAAAACTTCTATATCCTCTGAATTTTTGAAACTATAAAATCGGAAATTTTATGTGAATCAAAACACGACTTTTTTGAAATTTAATCCTACCTCCGATGACGGTTTTGATCAATGACGCGTGTCCAGGACAGTCGACTAGGGTGAATTGTAATAGTTGGAAATCAGAATCGGCGAGGTAGTCGCGAGCATCGACGTAAAACGAGCTGAATCCTAGGTCGATGGTGATGCCCCTTTCCTGAGATTGCGGGCTTTTGTCGAAGGAAGCCGTGCTCGCGACGGAGCTCAGAGCTTTTGCGAGGCTCGTTTTCCCCGAGTCGACGTGCCCCATGAGGCCGACGTTCACATTCAAAGTCATTCCTCCACAGTAAGCCCGTAAGCCGAAAGCTCGTCGGTTTTGTTTCGCGGGCGGTAACCCTCGAAGAACCTCCGCCTCGCTGATAAAAACAATCGTTTCAAATTTTGAGCTCGGCGGTCAGTTTTAGTTTTAAGTCTTTCGGCCTTTTCTACACGTTTCTTTTTGGAAAATTCCTCATCCAAACATTGCCAATCCCGGTCACAGGCGTTTCGACGACACGGCCAGCTCTGTGGAAAAAGCACGCTTTTACTTTTTTACGCCCTTTTCAATCGATCACTGAATTTAATGAATCTACCGTAGTCGATATCAGGTTATGTTTTGATGGTTACGTTTCGACACTAAACTCCTCTCATAAGACGATTCGGACTGATAAAGGTAAGCTTTTTCCTTTTTTTTAATTTCTAAGCAATTATTTACACTTATTCTCAATATTTCCGACATCGCCGACAGAAAAATAGTCTAATTTAGAAGGTGAAATAAACAGATGGCCAGCTGCCAATTCAACAGCCGTCATTCACTTCAAACTTAAGGTCTTTTATTTCTATTCAATTTGACAAAATTTTCTGGTTTTAGAAATTCAAACCGAACTCTTGATGTTGTTTGCCCGTATTATGAACAAATCATACAGTTTATTTTAAGGTAAACCGCTTTTGAGTGAAAGCGACCGCATCCTTTTGAACAATCATACGCCTATTCTTTCGAGTCAATTACAAAGACCGCACGACTGGTCAGAACATTACAGACATTGAACTAAAAAGGCCGTAACTTTCTGTGTAATACAACCGAGACAAGAAAAGAACGGATTTCATAAATAGGATAAGATTAAAACTGACACATTCCTTATAAAAAACGTCGTACCTATTTTTAATTGTCTTATATCATACCAGATAAATGTTTATAACCGTTGACATCCCGAAAAAAGTTGGAATTCTATTTGAATTCATGAAATATCAACCGCGATCCTTTTCCATCTAACACAGCCCATTAATTTATGTTTCATTAATTTACTTAACAAAAGAAAAACTTCTGCCACAGGACAAAATCAATTCTTGAAGAATGGATTCATAAATAAAGAATTGTGGTGTATCAATACAGAAAGAATTGTATTCCGAAATTTTCACGGTATATTTTTATCCTTTGCCTATTTCCAGTTCAAGAATAGCACTTCAAACAAATTGATGTAGATTTTTTGGTCAGGGTATATACTGCGCTCTTTAAAATCAATATATCCTCCGTTCTCTGCCTAAAGCACCCGGTGAGTCCTTTTTCATCACGGAACTTGATTAGTGGGCCTGATTTGAACGGTTGAATCTGTTCTATGGTCACATTGTACATCCAAAAGCATTTCCTCCTGCGGGCAAGTGTACCATCACAGTTTGTTAGTAGGTGTGATGGTGTCTCCTCAGCCGCTTTGCAGAATCTGCAGTGCCGTCTTGGATTATTCCAATCTTCTTTAAACGACCATTTAGCTCACAAAGACCTGTTAAGAATCCTGCTAGGATTCAGTTTATTCCTGCTTCCTTTGACACAGGAGTAAATGCGTTAGGAGATTCTTGCATTGTCTGTGCCCAATGGGAGAATTCCGTTGTTCCTTCATTTTCTTTTTGTCCTTCTTTCTGAGGTACTCATTGATAGTGTGGGTTCCTATGCCACAGAAGGGCTAAAGATATTGATACTGTTGACATCTTAATAAATGAAAATGACAATTGAATCGTATCGATAACAAAGTTAATTTCATTTTCGTACAAATACTAAACATAAAATTTGTAAAAAAAATTAGTGAACAAGAAAAATCTTGTAAAAAAGTATGTATGTGATTTGATCGGATTTTTTTAAAATAGTTGATGATGATTACATGTTAATAAGTAAGCTTCAGAAATTCAATTTTGAAATGGATATATTAGCCTGGTTGTATTCCTTTATTATCCGGAATCAGACAAGTTTTTAACGTAGGAATTTCTTGCCCTCTGAAATATTAGTAACTTCACGTGTTCCCCATGGTGGGCATTTGTCCCCTTTTTTATTTAAATTATTTATAAATGATTTACCTTTTATAATAAATTATAGGATGTAAAAATGTTTGCAGATGATGGAAAAATATATAGGCCAGTACAATTGCTAACTGAATTCTATTTGTTGGTGTAAGCTAAATAATATGTACTTGAACATTACGAAATGTAAATTTGTTACCTTTTCAAAAAAAGGAACTTTAATATTAGTTATACTATTTGATAAATGATGTTGCAATCAGAAAGTCAAATGTGTTCAGAGATTTAAGTATAATTAGATAATGAAATGACTTTTAATAAATATTTGTCTATCGTGCAAAAGAAAGTCTGAGAACTCTGGGATTTCTGGGGATGGTAAAAGTGCAGATTTCAATAATAAAGAAATGTTTAAATCTCTTTACTGTAGCTTTGACCGACCAATATTAGAATATAACAGTGTTGTATGGTCACCAAGCTATGATAAATATTTACACAGTCAAGAAATTGTGCAAAATAAATTCCTTCGCTATACAGCTTATAAAATCATTTGTTCGAAAACTGCACGAATACACCCCAATTCGAATGAAAATGGGTCTGATGTCACTTGAAAACAGAAAATGTATCTAGATTTGTTATTTTTGTATAAATTAGTAAATGGCATGGCTTCCTTTTTAGCTGTCTAGTTCATTGCACTCAATCCATTTTCTCAGAAGTTTTGTCATTGACAGTTGCTGCTACAATTTCATTCCATTTTTTCCGTGTGCTGGGTTAGATCTCCATTGAGATTCACATTCAAAGTTGATATGGGTGGCTGTTTCTTCCTCCTCATTTCAGTGGGATAGCAAATGGAATCATCATATATGCCCATATTATGGGCATGCCAGATGCCAGTGATTGGTTGTCATACCACTCCTCTTGCCCTCTCTGACTGGTGCAGTGAGTTTGCCAGTCTTGGGGTTTTTTTAGCTTAAGTTTACTGTGTCTAGCACCACTAGAGTTTATCCTCTTCTCCTTTTGTTTTATTTGGATCTATTCTTTGATGGAGGATTCTGTATATTTTTGTTATACCAAGTGTAGGTTTGGGTCCTATGTATGGTCTTGCAGATCCTCTTCTGGCCAGTGTGTCTGCTTATTCGTTACCTAAAATTCCTTTGTGTCCTGACACCCAGGATATCATCAAGTTGTGTTTCACTAGGTTTTGGATATTTTTGATGCATTCGCTGACTAATTTTGATATGATTTTTTTACCTCCTAATGTTTTAATAGCTGCTTGGCTATTCGACATATGAGGATTTTTTGCGTTGAGTCTAACCTGTTTTAAGATTTTCTAGGGCACAAGCATTGGTGGCATGTATTTCTGCTTGAAAGACCGATGTGTACTTTCTTAATAAGTCTGATTGCTCATTTTTGGGCTTGTGATTAAAATAGATAGTTGACATCTTTATGAATGAAGCCAGACAATTTAATTTATATTGACAACAAAATTAATCTAATTATTGCTGAATGTGAAATCATTTCATCATCAGTGAAGAAATCGTTTCAGAAAAATAGAATCATAAACAAAAATTTTGGGTTTGTCTTAACTCTTAACTCGTAACTTTCATATGTTTATGAATTATAATCTGGCATACTTCATGGAATATCCTTTTACATTGATTACAAGTGTAAATGTATAGGATTTCATTTAAAGACAAACTTGAATTGAATCATATCGACATGGAAGTGAGAAAAGTTTTAATAAAATAATATTTTTGGTTTCTGAACAGTCTGGTACATTATGTTATGATGTGGTGGTATGTTTTGCCTAATTTTGGGTGTAAATGTTATAGGACTTCTTTGTAGCAGAATTGACATGAATCATAAAGACAACAATGTTAGACAAGATTTAATAAATGAAGCATTTGGTTTCTGAACAGTCTGGTACATTATGTTATGATGTGGTGATATGTTTTGCCTAATTTTGGGTGTAAATGTTATAGGACTTCTTTGTAACAGAATTGACATGAATTATAATGGCAACAATGTTAGACAAGATTTAATCAATGAAACATTTGGTTTCTCAACATAGCATGGCTTAAAAGCATGGTATCTATTACATGTCATTTTATTCTTTGACTATTTCATTGGAAGGATGAAATGGATGAAGTTTCCATTGAAATAGATATAATTGACATCTTCATCAATGAGTGTGAACAGTTGAATTGTGAGAACTGTAAATTCAGAAGATGCTTGGTATATTTTTCACAAAAGACGTGGAGGGGTTTAAACGCATGGCATCTGTTGTAGTGTTATTTTTTTCCTTTGACTATTTTCCAGTTTAGTAATTGGTTTTTCATTGAAATATATTCAGTTGACATCTTCATAAATGAAGGCAGACGGTTGATTGTGATGACAAATTCAGAAGACAGGTTTTAATAAACAAAAAATTATTGTTTGTCAATATTGGTTTAAAATTGGTGGATTATTTTAGCAAACAAGAATGAATTGTAATATGAAATTCATTGTTATTATTGGCCTTTTTCGTATGAAATAAATAATATATAATGTTGACATCTTTATGACATCAGGCCTGCTATAGAATCAAATCGATCAATTCATCAATTTAATTCTTTTAAATTGCTGAATATGAAACACTCATCGTTTCAGGGGAAATCAATTTCGTAAAAATAGAACCACACTAAAAACTTGGAGTTTGTCCATAAGCTTTTGCATTATAATCTGTCATACATTATGGTTTAACGTGATACGCGTTCCCTATTTGGGTGTAAATGTATAGGATTTGTTTGAAACAGAATTGACTTGAATCATTTAGGCAACAAAGTTAGACAAGTTATAATGAATACAACCTTTGGTTTCTTAACATTTGGGGGGGGGGGGTAAATGCATGGCATCTGTTGTGGTGTTATTTTATTCTTTGACTATTTTCAAGTTTAAAAATAGGATTTCATTGAAATTGATATAATTGACATCTTCATAAATGCGGCTGACAGTTGTATTTTGATGACCACAAATCATTATAAATGAAATTGGGCAGATGACAGAATCACATCGATCAAATAATTAATTTAATTCGTATAAAATTGCTGAATATGGAAAACTTTCACAATCCCAAAGGAAGTCAAATTAAAAAAAATATAATACAAAAACTTGGGGTGTTCATAAGCTTGTCCATTATAAACTGTCATACACTATGGTTTACTTTGGTACGCTTTACCTATTTTTGGGTGTAAATGTACAGGATTTATTTGAAACAGAATTTACTTGCATTAGATCAACAACAAAGTTAGACAAGTTATAATAAATACAACCTTTGGTTTCTCAACATAGGGGGGTTTAAATGCATGACATCCGTTGTGTGTCATTTTATTCTTTGATTATTTTCAAGTTTAAAAATAGGATTACATTGAAATAGATACAATTGACATCTTCATAAATGTGGCTAACAGTTGTATTTTGATTATCACAAATTCAGCAGACAAGTTTTAATAACCAAAAAATTGTAGTTAATCAATAACGGATAAAATTTGGCCTTTGTATATTTTTGGTAAAAGATCATAAATTGTAATTTGAAACTCTTTCAGAATTTGCCTATTTTAGAATAGCACTTGTTACAATATATAATGATGACATCTTGATGAAATCAACTAAATAATTAATTTAATACAAAATCGCTGAACTTAAAACAACTCAAAAAACCCCGAAGAAATCATTTTCCGAAATATAGAACCACTCAAAAACTTACGGTTTGTTGTAAGCATTGTAATGTGAGATTTGTTTTGAAATAGCTTTCTGTACTTTGCCTGTTGCATGTGTAAATGTATAGGATTTCTTTCAAACAAAATTGGCTTGAAAATGTATCGGAATAGTTAGACAAGTTTGAATAAATGAAACATTTGGTTTCTCAACTGAGGATGGTTTAAAATGCATGGCATCTGTTATGGTGTTAAAGTTAAACAATAGGATTTCTTTGATATAGTACAGTTGACATCTTCATTAATGAAAGTAAACGGTTCATTTGTGTCGATCGTAAATAAAGAAGACAGATTTAATAATCAAAATTTATTGTCAATAATGGTTTAAAACATGGGCAAACCTTTGTAATCTGAAATTCGTTGTTATTCTTTGACTATTTTTGGTTAAAGAATACGTTTTATTTTAAAGATAACGTTGACATCTTCATGAAATAAAGCCGGCGATCGAATCAGATTGACCAAATAATTAATTTAATTCTTACAAAATTTCTGAAAATGAAACCTTTTTACAATTTCCGGGAAGTCAATTTCAGAAAAATAGAGCCAAATACAAAAACTTGGTGTGTCCGTAAGCTTGTGCATTATAATCTATCATATATTATGGTTTTTATTTATTATGCTTAGCCTATTTCGGGTGAAAATGTATAGAATTTTTTTTAAACATAATTTACTTGAATTCTACGACGACAAAGTTAGACTAGTTAAAAAGACTACAACGTTTGGTTTCTCAACAGAATATTTTAAAAACATGCTGTCTTTTGTGGTGTTCTTTCATCCTTTGCCTGTTTACGGTTTAAATAATAGTTTATCTTGGAAATAGATACAGTTAACATCTTCATCAGTGAATGCGGACAGCTGAATTGTGTAGACCATAAATTGAGATGAGATATTTCTGGCTAAAGAACAAGTTTTTTAAAATAGGTAACTTTGACATCTTCATGTACGAAGACCGTTAAATGAATTAAATGGACTAATAAATTCATTCAATTAATATAAAATTGCCGAATCAAAAATACTTTCATAATCCGAAGGAAATAAAATTTATTTATTTTTTTAAGAAAAATTATGATCACAAATATAAATTTCGGTTTTGTGGAAAGCTTGAGCTATAAACTGGCTTACATCATTCCAAATCCTTTGCCTATGAAAGGTTTAAATTTCGCTAGAATTTCATTGAAATAGATAAGCTAACATCTTCATGAATGAAAGCTGTATTTTTTAGCCAACATATTTAGGTGCAATTAAAAAAAATCTGAAAATTCAAACAGTATTAATTGCATGTGGCTAACATTTACAGATTTCTTTTTTCATCAAAAAGTTGTGAAAATAGTAACGTATGTCCATGTAATATGTAACATGTCCTCTATCGGTGCGAAAGCCTATGCAGGTTGAGATTCCTACTCTCGGGGTGAGGAAAAGTCAATGCCTGAAAGATACACATGGGAGCCTTTAACAAAGCTTTGGGGACATGATAAAAAGCCTTACGCTTTAAGAAGAGCTCTAGGTAATACTGGAGGTTGCACAATAACCAATGTGTAGAGATTAGTGACCGTTAATCGATAGTTATTCAGATATCGTGAGATGCGGTCGGGTGTGATGTAGGTTTCAGAAAAACATTTTCTTTATCGTGCCAACGTTTCGATCTTTTATTGAGATCATCTNTTTGTTGTTTTCGATTTCATGTGTAAATTGTAGGCGTGGGTGAAAGCTATTGAATGTATCTAATGTAGTTTGAATTTGATCTGTGGGAACTGCTGTCAATATATCATCTACGTATTTAGGAGATACGAGGAAGGGTAATGTGAAAGGAAGTTGTGGTATGACTGTATTTAGTAGATGTGTCATGATTATGTCTGCCAGTATCGGGCCTAGGTGCTACCCATGGCTATACCAAACAATTGTTTGTAAAAGTGATTGTCGTATGTAAAATATCCGTTAACACAGCAGTGTCGGATCATTGTTACGAACGTGTTCTTTGATAGTGTTGTGTGTGGTGTTATGTTGGGCCATTTATCTTTAATAATGTTCAGTGTTGAGTAAACAATGATGAAACATCTAGGGATATCAGAGAATAGTGTGAGGGGATGTGGATATTATTAATTTTGTTAATGAAATGAAATGAATCATTTACATTATATGTGTTATCTGTGATGTTGTTGAGTATGTTGGTTAGGTATTTTGTCATGTTATATGTGGGTGAGTTTACAAATGAAATTATGGGTCTTAGAGGGTGTTCAGGTTTGTGTGCTTTTACAGATCCATAGTTTCGGAGGTTTTGGTGAGTTGTTTTGAAGTGATTTGTAGGTGTATGGGTCAATTTCTTTTCGTTTAAGTGTTTCATGGAGAATTTTGTTTGTCTGTTTGATGAGAGAAGGAGTAGGGTCTGATTTGAGTAAGGTGTATGTGTTTGTGTCATAATATGTTGATACACATTTTTCTTCAGGCAGTTTCAGTTTTCAATAAATGGATTTGTTAGAAAGAAATAAAACGTGGAACAAATTTTGATTATGAAAAGTCATAATTAGTACATGCACATTTGTTAAATGACATCTGTTAACAGGCTGAAACAAGCAGGAATCGTTGTAATGAACTGCAGTTATTTTGAATAAGCCCAAGGCAACAAGTGAGTTATGTCCCTATACAAATGAATTGTAGCCTGATTAAACACCCAAATAAAAAAAATTCTCTACATAAATGTAATTTTATTATAATGGGTTTGATTAACATTTATCATTATTATACATCTTAACATTGTTTTTCGTACCGAAGTCTCTTTTCAACAGGACAGCTTCCAGATACTAAAAGGTTCACGACTTAATGTCCGGCTGGTTGTTTTAAATAGTTCTGGGCTATATCTTGTAGACAAATCGACTAATTCTAAAGCTGCACTACATCCAAAGAAAGCAATGCTGTGCATCTGGTGGGATTGGAACTGGATCGTTTATTATGAGCTTTCACGCTATCAGACTTTAATTTAAAACCTGCATTGCGCAAAACTGAAAAAGTTAAAAGAACCAATTGAATAAAAGCATTTAAGATAGACCAATCCAAGGAGTGTTGATTTCTTCACGAAGATTCTTTGGTTAGGTTTGGTCATGTCTGATGAAATCACAATTTCACGTATTTTAGGCTGTAGAAAAATATGGACAAGCAACGCAATAATGAAATTTCCCGATAAATTACAATTTAACAGACATGTATTCTTAACCTGGAAAAGAACAGTTATTGTGAAAATAAATTCTATATGATTTAATGCCTCAACTGACGGATAAACTGTGTGAATTAACTCGTAATTATTATTGCTATTTAATATCCGCTGAATGAGTTCCTAAATTTGGATTGTACGCATTTAAATTCAGATTTATGACGGTTTTGTGTTTTGGATGCATGTGTGGCTCATTTCCACCGTTTTAGTTGGAAATAGTGAAAAAGAAGATTAATTGGAGGTTAACTTTGTAGATACTTAAATGGTCAAATTTTCAATTTGTACGTTACGGAATGTTATTAATGTATCCGCATTACATAAAAATCCGTATTGTATAAAAATAAATATCCGTGTTGTATAAAAAATGTATCCACATATAAACGTATAAAATATCTCGATGGTATAAGTATATAAATATTGGGTTGTCCGGAAAATAATGCAGGATTTTGGTATTAAACAAAAAAAAAGAAACTAGTTACTTTAAAGCAATGTTCTTTAATCAAAATAATTTCCCATACTCTCAATACATTTCTCCCAACGTGTTGGTAACTTATTAATTCCGTCTGAGTAGAATTCAGAATTTTTAGAATTGATAAAGTCAATAAATGCATTTTCCAGTTCCGTTTGATTTTTGAATATTATGTGTTGTAAGTAGTGGTCCAGGTGTCTAAAAAAATGGTAGTCAGTAGGCGAGAGGTCCGGAGAGTAGGGTGGGTGAGGCAAAGTTTCATAGCCAAACTCCAATAATTTTTGTGACGTTACACGTGACACATGTGGTCGAGCGTTGTCATGCAACAAAACGGGCCCTTTCCGATTGACCAAAGAGGGCTTCATTACTGCCAATTTCTGATGCATGGTATTAATTTGGTTACAGTATGATTCAGCATTGATGGTTTCGCCAGGATTTAAGAAGCTGTAGTGTATTAAACCAAATGAAGCCCACCATACCGTAACCATTACCTTTTTTTGATGAGTTGGGGGCTTTGGAAAATGTATTGGAGCTTCTCCTTTGTCGAGCCACTGTCCAGAACGTCTAGTGTTATCGTAGAGAATCCACTTTTCGTCACATGTAACAATTCTGGCCAGAAATGGGTCATTTTTGTTTCGACAAAGAAGTGATGCACAAACATCAAAGCGCTGATTTTTTGGCGATCGTTTAATGAGTGTGGAACCCAATTTTCGAGTTTTTTCACTTTTCCAATCGCCTTGAGGTGGTCAGCGACGGTCGTTTTACTGACTTTGAGTTGCTCTGCAAGTTCTCGAACAGTTGTTTTGGGGTTTTCTTCCACCACTGATCGCAGAACATCATCATTAAGAGAGGAAGGCCTTCCACGACCTTCTTCATCTTCAAGGCTGAAATCTCCCTCCCGAAATTTTTTAAACCACCTTTGCACAGTGCACTCATTAACACAACCCTCGCCCCAGACTTGGTTAATGTTTCTAGCCGTTTGGGCTCCGCTTCGGCCGAGTTTAAACTCGTAAAAGAAAATCGTACGAAATTCTCGCTTTGACATTATAAGGATGACTGAATTATTTCCAAGTAGCGGAATGCTACAGAGGTAAACAAACAATATCATTTGGAAGAGGATTAATAAGTGTTGACATTCATACAAATGAGTAATCCTGTAAACGTAAACAGAATATTTTATATAGATTTTTTTTAATGAAAACTTAAAATCCTGCATTATTTTCCGGACAACCCGATATATGGTATTGTGTACATGGAAATATAAAGGTCTAACTTTAATGGTGTCATTATAACAGTATTTCTGCATACCTAGTTCTTTTATATTAGCATATATACACACATGCACAACGCTTTCTTATAAAATTTGACGATTGAAAAAATTGAAAACTTCAACACTTCTAGAGCCAATCGGTGAATTTTTGACTTTCAAGTATCATTTTTTTTATGGGACAAAAATGATAATAGAAAATTCAGCGATTTGTTCTAAAGATATTGAAATTTTCATTCAAAACTCAATACTTTCAACTTATCGTGTTAAAAAAAGGTTTAAAAAAAGGAGAAAATTTAATTTGTGTTGATTTTTCTTAGCCTAACTTTAAACAATAACAGTCAGTAGTTGCCATAAATTCAAATTATCTAGTTCTGAACGAAAAGTTCTACATCCCCAAATGAATCGATGAACTTTGGAGTTTCTGGTATCACTGCTTTTTGAGTGAAAACGACTTTCAAAATTTGCGAAAAAAAATAGGGTACATTTGAACTTTTACATTTGAAAAAACCTTCATCACCAGGTTGGCTAATGCGCCAATTTACTAAAATTCTAATAGCCCCAGCAGATTCTACGTGAAAAATTACCTTTGGAGCCATACTTGGTTTTACAATAAAATAGATAATGTAAAAATAGCAGGCCATTTCTTTATTAAAAACACACATGGTATGAATGTAGAAATGATTAAGGCGGGGTGAGTACGTCAGTTCTCTTTTTGGAAAGAATAGTTCTACTGACAAATTGTTTGTGAGTAAAACCATCCTTTCCAAAAAGTTCTCTGTTTATGTTTGCATTTATTACGAAGAGATCCACAATTCGAATGGCGCCGTGGTCCACCGAATTTTCATAGTTCATTTTGCTCAATAAATTTGAGAAAGTATTGTCAAGTGGTGAGATAGGACACACAAAGGGGAGTCGCCCTCCTGCATGATAGGAATTTCTTTACCTACTAGCTTGTACATGAAAATGCACAAACACACACACCCACATTCTCTCTTTCTCTTTCTTTTTTTATTTCTTCCTTTCTTTCTTTTTTTCTCCCTCCCACTCTCACTCACTCATTTAGTGTTTATTGTAAAATGCTGATAATCATCGACTGCAGTTTCTTTTCATACGTCGAAATTTTTGAAGAAGTGAGCCTTTTTAATTCACGTCTCCGATGAGTGTGGGCAGGTCTGGTTGAGTGTCGGGGGACGGCCGGTTGGAGGGGTCGGGAAGATATTATTTTATATTCTAATTTTGCGATTAGGAGGGGAGCCGGCCTCTCCTTTCGTTCAGTCATGTGAAACGAGTGATATGGTCACCTCTTGGATATACGCACAGCCAAAAAATACCGATAACACCCCCAGGTCAGTATAAAATGAAGGTTGTTGTATGTTTTTTATTTAATAGCCGAGGGAGAATAATCGGTACAAGTGGTAAATTGTGATTCGTATTTTGATTTTGGTGAAAAACAAATGAATCTTGGAAGTTTCTAGTTTCAGCTGTTTTAACGTATTGTGAATATTTTTTTAACCCCTTTGATATTAATTGGCAAAATGTCACGTAGGGCTCTACTGAATCTTTACTGTTCGCATGATTTTTTAAATAAATTATTCAATGATATTTAATTAGTTTAATTGCTTCTTTCACAAAAACAAAGCCTTGAAACTTAGCTATTGAAATTTTGTGGTCGTTTCCTTGTACCCCTTAAACTTAGTTACTCGCATGGATTTGTGTAACAATGATGCTTCTCTCTCTCTCTCTCTCTCTCTCTCTCTCTCTCTCTCTCTCTCTCTCTCTCTTCTATTAGTTAATACTGGATGTAAATCCGAAGGTTTCACGAAAAATTTTACTTGTGTACTTTTTCGGCACCGATCATGTGTCTTTGCTTTATTTATTTTAATCTCAGTTTCGTTAAGCGAATTTCTTGTTTCTCTGATGTGAAAGAGCTTTCTGAACCCTTTACGCCTTTCCTTTAATCGCATCGCCGAATGCGAGTGCATATCACATTAAAACATTAACAGAGTTTGTAGTACTGCATAAAGTTCTTTCTTTTCCTCTCTTTGCCGGTTTACTTGCCTTTGTAATTGGTAGATTGTTTGGCCTACTCGGTCTGCTGATCACGGTGGGTCACTGATCTAATCAAGAAACGCATTTCTTAGTCCCAGTTTGTTGAAGATACTCAAAAGAAAAAAAGGCTTAAAATCGAGTAA
Organism: Cimex lectularius; assembly: GCF_000648675.2. NCBI lineage: Eukaryota > Metazoa > Arthropoda > Insecta > Hemiptera > Cimicidae > Cimex > Cimex lectularius. The sequence goes on along the minus strand of NW_019392830.1, from coordinate 43,131 downwards.
TAAGCGAATTTATTGTAATTGTAGTGGAATATTATTTGGCTTCGCTAGGTTTTTAAAGATTGCTATGGGTTTAAAACAGGTGAAATTTCAAGTATATCAGCGGCTAATAATTTTCCACCTAATTGGATATAATTTATCTCACATTTTTTAATAAATAATCTCAAAATTGTTCAAAGCTAAAGTTGAGTTCTTATGATATGTTATTGTATTCTGTTTTGGTAAGATAGGAATCAGAGGGGTGTGTTTTTTTTACCGGTGTTGTCATAATGATAAATCATTCTGGAGTCGTTATTTTAAATTATTTCTTCCGTTTATATAATTAGTTTCTCTAGTGATTTAAACGAATTTCTAGTCTAGTTATTCCGTTCAACGCTTGGATCAAAAGTTATTTTTGAAAAAAGAAAGTCCCGCAATCAGCAGGAATCTCAAATTTATTCTGAAAGCGAACCACAATGAAAACATGCTCATTATCTTGTTTTTTTTTTTTTTTGCTCCATTATGTAGAAATTAGACAATTAGTTCTTTGTGCAATTTTCAATCTCGTGTAAGTAAATGTTTGCGGGCGCGGTGCCGTGGAAACTGTTACGTCTCTCGTCCCAATTTTGCGAATATGAACGTAGATGTTTTAATTAGAAGTTTCTCATTGTTTCACTTTTTATCGCTGTCGTGATTAATCTCTAATCTAGTCTTTTAGGTTTCTATTTTTTTTTATCGACAATGAAGTGAGACAAGTTTTATTTTTTTTCCCATTATCATTGTTTGTCCATGAATGCTGAAGAACGGCAAAGATAATAATAGAACTCATATGATCTGACGGTTAAATTTTGTTCGCTGAATAAACGTCCATGGCCATCTGGGAATGCGAATTCTGGGAGAATATACGGACCAGACTGATCATTAAAACTTGGACGAGTGAACAATCTACACTAAGGCTTTTTGATACAGCTTGAGCCTGCAATGATTTGTTATGCAAAGACAAGATACCAAGAAATAATGTTTATGCTTAGGAATAATTAATTCTAATGTTAATGTACATAAAGTCACTCACTCACTCACACATAAGTAAGTATTAACGTCAACTGGAGCTCAACACCAATATAGAATACTTTTTTCCCTTAAGTCAATAGGACAATTGAATGTATCAAGTTAAAGTGAAAATAAAGCACAATAAATTAATAATTATTCAAATATCGTGAGATGCGGTCGGGTGTGATGTAGGTTTCAGAAAAACATTTTCTTTATCGTGCCAACGTTTCGATCTTTTATTGAGATCATCTTCAGGGCCTGGGATTTACAAACAATGTTTACATTTAACTATTACATTTAGGATGTGGAAAAGTGAATTTATACAGTGCAAAATATATTTTATATTCAAACCAAGTATTTCTACTCACTCAAAGTGTTTGTCTTCTGTGTAATTGTGCCATCCTTGCGTGTCGTGTTGAGAGTGCCAGTGAGATCTTGCTGTTTTATGTTTATATATGTTTGGTTTTGAAGGGGTAACATAGAAATACTTTGTTTGAATATAAAATATATTTTTCATTGTATAAATTCACTTTTCCACATCCTAAATGTATTTGTTAAATGTAAACATAGTTTGTAAATCCCAGGCCCTGAAGATGATCTCAATAAAAGATCGAAACGTTGGCACGATAAAGAAACTGTTTTTCTGAAACCTACATTACACCCGACCGCATCTCACGATATCTGAATAACTATCGATTAACGGTCACTAATCTCTACACATAAATTAATAAATTAGCAATACAAATTATGAAGCCATAGAAACGGAAAGATAGGAAAAAGCAAAGGAAAGTTATATTATCGTAATAATATCGTTTCTATGTGAGAACCTTCCTTCACTTATCAGTCCTTTTATTTTTAAATTGTTAAAAGCTGGCTTGTATTCCATACCTTAACGACATTCATTTGGAATTATGTATAACCGTGCAGGATTAGATTTTTTCTAAATAAGCTTGTATATTTACATGACTTTGGCAAATTAATTTTCCTTTTTCCAGAACCTGTTTTACTTTTGTTTACGTTACAGAGTTACGATAACAGAGATTATTGTTTATAGTTTATTATTTTTACATGTTACATTAAAAGTATTATGTCTTTAAATGGATAACGCCTTTACTTTCGGTTTTGTTTTTATTCGTCGACGACTAAACAGCAAAATAAAACACTATTAAATGTAAAAGTGAACCGTTGAGAGCCGTTCGGCCTCAACCTGTTCTGTGAACGGAACCTGACTTGGACTATTTAGGTCAACCGTGATAGTTTCTCGCATCAATTTACACCTGAAACCTGATCAAACTCTGTTTATTGCAGTCGTGGTTTACGCTTTTGAGTCTATAAATTTTTACGCCTTTTTGTCGGCCTGACTTTACCACGTGGATTCTTCCGGAAAAAATTACCTTTGAAATAAATTTTTTACATATTTATTTGGATAGAAAATTGGTTTTTAAAAAATAATATTTTTTAAATATTTTAATAGTTACAAATTTATACAAAATTTTGTTTACTAGTATTATCAGTCAGTATATTATATCTGTGGTTGAATATATGAATAACATATAATATACGAAAATCAAAACTTCAGAAAGCATCATTAATATTGAGAAAATCAGAAAAGAGTATTCGTGGGCCATTTTATCCGCTCTGCGAATTTGGGAAAAAAACATTTAGTAACGTTAGAAATTTCGAAGGTGGGGTGAGCATGCAGATTTAATTTTTGTCAATTTTAAATATTACTTCATTTACAAAAAGTTTAAAACCGTTTTTCTCAAAAGTTTCAATTTTGGACTTTGAACAACTTTACGCTGCAACCAAAGGTATTAACAGATCATTCATCAATCCAATAGTTTCTATCCATCTTACAACACTATATATTTAAAAAACTTTCCGCTAGAACTTACTATTTTTCCAGCATAATTGATTTGACACTATTTGATACTTATTGCTATTAATATGTAAGTTGTGGCCCTTAAAAGGATCCTATGAAGGATTCCTGTGATTTTCTGTGAAAGTGACATCTGGTGTTTCTTTCTCCCTTAAGATGGAGTGTGGCATTTTCTCTTTTAACACTCGTTTTCTCTTCGATTATTACTCAGTGCCTAATTAACCGCAATACCAAATCAAGGAAATTAATATGTGGTATGCATTAGATTAATCCCGGCTCTTAGTGTTCAACTGACGAGTTCAGTAAAATCGTGACAACCCAAGTCTCGCGTGTTTCGTACACGTTTTCCCACACTTGTTACGGAAACAGAATTCGAGTTGCAGCCCTTTGTGTTTAAAGGAATTTTAAATATATCACGGTCCTTATAAATAGTTTTCCGTTCTTCATGTAAGTTAACAGAACATCATTGTCTGTGAACTAGTTTATTTTATTTTATTTTGTTTTAAGAAACTCAATTCGATATTTAATGAACTCAAGTTTCAACGTTATTGTATAGGTTTCATCGTTTATTGTTAATAATATTTGATAGTGTTCTGCACATTGTTAACCTTAATGAAACTAGTCACGACATCATAATGAGGGATGCCATTAAGGAACATAATTCGTAAAGGAAGGAAGAAAGAGCCACAGTTAGTCATTTTAGACAGCTTTTTGCTTAAGACATTAAGTTTTTTCGTATAGATGCTGGGAAATAATAACGCCATAACTTTTGCGTATAAAGAAGCTAGATCAAATGGCGCCCGTACGTCCAAAACCAATTTGTTTTAGTCATTTATTTTATATCTTACGTTTAAATTACTTGAACAAAAGTACCAAGAAGGTATAAAGAACACTTAAAGAACTAAAATAAGAAGAAGTAGAGGTAAAATAATTTTCAAATAAACCATTTGTACGAGAGCACCAAAGGAATGTTAGAAAGTTTGTCTTCTCTTTGTCGGTTAATCAGTAAACTCGATCTTTAATTTTTCGTCATTTATTTTCATGGTCGTGAATACCATGGTAAATGTACCACCTGGGTTATCTTAGCTCGTAATTTATAAACCGGTCATTCCACAGCCGGGCGGGTTTTACACGCCAGTCAGGATATTGCAGGGTTCAAAAGTGGACCTGCAAAGGTTATGCTTTCATCTGAGAGGGTAATTTTAGTAATTTAAATATGAGAAAGTGAATAGTGATTTATATCGAAGTTTCTTTTTTTTTAAACCTTGGCTGTTGTTAATACTTTGGAAAGAGGGAAAAAGGGAACCTGCCATAAGATTTAAGATGAGATAGTTTATCATTTCTCTCTCTCTTATTTCATTTCTTTTTTTATACGTTGTATGCGTTGCATTGCATATTTTATTGGGTGCCAAGTATTAAACCATTACCTTGCCTTTCTCGGTCATATTGGAACGCCTGTTTGTTTTAAATAATTTATGTGTCAAGAATAATAAGAACTTGTCATTAGGAGAAAAAAAAATGATACTTTAAACAAAAACTCCTGTCACGGTCAATCCTGTATAGAAAAATATATGTTGCATTTATTGTCAATTTTTCCTTATTTTATTAATTAAATATTCTATCAAGATGATTTATTTATTTTATTTCTGCTTGTTTCCAAATATTGTGAAAGTTAGTTGAAAGTTGATACAAGTTATGACGAGTATGTTAAACTGTTTGACCTGCCATTTGGTGACCGAACTCATCATGGTCCGCCGAGTCTCGCTGCGTGTTTAAATCAGCTAAATTGTTGTCTCCATCTTCTGAGGATGCTGTGTTATTTCCGAGAAGACATATGACCAAAGTATACAGGGTGAATGCGCGGAACAGGGAATACAATTTCAAACAAAGGGGAAAATTAGTCTGTTTTGGTATTCTAAAATGACGAAATACCGAATACATTCAGATCGAGGCTAGACGCACTCCTTGAAGATAGAGGAATGTTAATTGGTTGTTTAGTCATCATCAACATCATGGGACAAAAGCTGCAATTATAAATTTTTTGATTTCACAAGACAAATCTCAATTAAACGATCTATATATTTGTTGTATTTGTATTTACTAAGGCATGTTTTCTTAATTTTTGAACGTTTATCCTTCTTTTTTAACCCTCAATCATCCTTGTCTGTCTAGTGTCGCTGAGCGTTTGAATTTTGACATTTACCCATCTTCAGAAGGATGTGTGTGGTCAAAGCATACAGCATAGGCGGACAGGTTGAACAGGAAAGGATAAATCTAATCTGAATCTTACAAGGACAATGTTAGTATAGTTTGGTAATAATAATTCAATAGGATTCAAGGGGTGAAATAAAGAAACGCGATGGTAGGCAAGGTGAGGTTCAATATGAGGTGAATCAATATGATCGAGGGCTATCTAGCTGGTATTATAATAAATGTTAACATCTAACAATTATTAACAACATAAAAAAAATTTAAATTTGTTACATGACAAATCTCAACCCAGCATTTGACAAATTGAGATATATTTGTATTTATTGTTTTCGAAGTTAACCTTCCTCTTTCATTCTAGGCCTCGCAATGTCCGACTGAAATTTAGTAACCAAACCTGATTAATTCAATATCTCCTTTATGATATATATACTGTCTAGTTCAATGAACCATGTACTTTCACACTTTAGTATACTGATCCAAAACTAAAATGAACTAAGATGTAGAATATTTATGTCAGACTATTAGTATGTTGCTGTAGAGCTGCCTAATGCTGAGGAGGCTTCTAAACAGACTCAGATTATATAGTATGATTTTTTTCGTCTTCTAACTAAGGTTTTCTACTGTTTCGATCTGTGACATTCAGAATGATCCTGATTGTTTCCACAGGTTGCTTAGTAAATTATGGTCGTCCGGCATCTTGAACATAATGCAGTTTTAACACTTTCAGCATTATCTACCGTTAAGCGTGAGATCCCACGCTTACATTGAAACGCGTTTTTGTTTCTATTCAAATTTTATTCAAATGATTCGAAATCCGTTGTAGAAGAGTGAGAAAATGTTGCATATTTATCCAGAGCATCGTATAAATAATGCAATTTGGACGCTTCATTTTTTTTCGCCAATAATAGCTTGATGGCTATCGCCTACGGTTTTCCTCTTACTCATAACCCTTGTACGGTTCAAATGTGTACTTTTTACAATCCATATCACTGGTCTATTAATAATAGCTTCAAGAGATTTATAAAAGAGACTGAATTCATCGATCGGAGTTGACAACATATAGTTCGATGCTATAAAAGAACGTTGAGACACGTGTGCGGAATAATTTCACATTCAGATTGTCAACTTCCGTTAGCGTTGTGGCTTCTCTGGTGTGGTTCGGTAGAAAGTTTTCTCTCGGAGGTTGTTCAAGCTCAAGTTCACGTTATCAGGAGGACAGTGGCTTGACCGGTGCCCACATCGATTTAGCTCACGTTTCAGCGTTTCGCGTTGAACCTGTTCTGTCGTGGGATAAACCGGAATGAGTACGACGCTTTTCAATGTGTTGACTGTTTGTTGAGATACAAACAAGAAAGTTCAATCAAATTTATCGTAGTTGCCATTCCCTTGGTGATTTAGGAACCCAGTTTTCTTCTTATTTATACCAAAAATGATGGAGAGTCTTTTATTATAAACAATGATTTAGATCTAAAAGAAAAGAAACAACTAAATTTCCTCTTCTGGTTTTAATTAGGATGGTTGGTACATAACAGAAAAAACCTTTTTCCTAGATAGATTCTATTACGAGAGAATATCCGGTGTATCGTTACTTTTACATCCTGTAATCTAAACCATTTAAATAAATAGGGAAGCTGTTTTTCTTTATGCTTAAGGCCCTAACCGTTAATGTGTCTTTTTTAACACATGGATTTTTCTGAACTTTCTGGCCGAGTGTTTGTGAAGGTGGTGCCATTATAACATTCACGCCTAATGATTCCGTCTGTCGATCCTTCCTCCCGCACAACTCTCCTGTTCTGATGGTAAATAAGTACCTTAATTTAAGTAGTTATTTACGGCATATCATTTTAAACCTAATGTATACTACACACACACACACAAAATACAAAATCAAATATTTCTTTCCTTTTAACATCCATTTTTACAATACTGTTCTATCCAGAGAATATGGAATCCAAGTGTAATATTTATGATAAAGGTTAATAGAAAAAATGACTTATTCCTTAAAAGTGCATCAGCTGAGACAAAATCCTCAAGACATCCTCTGATGTCTCGGAACTGCCAATGAAGCAATATGTGCAAATGGTAATCGCACGATTTTAAACCACCGAGACCATGAATATTTAACCTGTTTGACATTTTTTTTATAGCTGTAAGCAACTATATGAGTGTATTGTCGGTTTGGGTAAGGTCAGTGCGTGCGAGGATCGATGGTTGCGGAGGGGGAGAGTCAAGATAGACTCCCACTCTTTCTCTTCCTGGCTCTGTTTTAGTACCCGTACTGGCATCGGACGCCAAACACGGTCATGTGCTTTTTTTCAAATAAACGGGAATAATCAGGATAAATTTTACATCCAGTCTATTCCGTACGAGTGTCGTATGTTATAGTCGCGACAGTGCCAAGTTCTGCCATGGGCATATCTTACTAGTTGTTTCCTCTTCCTTTACCTGTCTGTTTTTACAGTCTGTGCAGAAACCACTTCCAGGTAGGATTTTAATGACAGTTTTGTTTGGAAATTTTGCCAAATATCATAATGACTCTGAATGAAGGGGGAAGATTCAAAATCTCGGGGACACATTCTTATTAATTTTCATCGATTTAATATAAATTAAATTCACCTATTGTCAAACAAAATTAGATTACCACTATGTTCTTTGATAATTTGACGTTAATATTTTCAAAATATATGTAATAATTACCAGTAAATGATTGCCTTTGTTTTTGAAATGTTAGAACTTAGCTCTTTGGCCGAACCATTGATCCCTTAAACTTTGAACAAAAAATTCCAGTTAGTTAAATTCATACAATTTTGAAATGGGTTTTTATAACGGGAGAAGTATAAGTTGGTTCGAAAGATGTAACGCAAGTAAGTGTGTATGAACATGTGTTACATCTGACTATTTTATGGAACTCTGGACTATTTTGTGATTTTATTATACACATACAAAAAAAAATTAATTAAACGTTCATTGCCACCCTCACAAAGGATCATGACCCTGCTTTGTCTGCACCTTCAATCTTTCCTCGCCAGTGCATTATTTAAAATAAAAAAAGAGAAAGGAAGAATAAACTCATAAATTACCTAATTGTAATTGTTTAATTAAATCCTTTGGTAGATCGGATTGTCGAAGTAATGCATTTTTGTCTTTGGTGCTGTTATCAAAATAATATTGCGCAAGTTTAGCAAATAATAGATAATGTCTCGAGTTTTTCTTTGACAAACAGTTTCCTTTTTTTGGTGGTGGTATTAAAAAAATATTTTACAGTAGAAATTACTAATAAGAACAAAGGGCATAAAAAGTTGGTACTTATGAACGATAGTTCTTATATCAGGTATTTACCTTCAGGATGCTGGGAATGCAAGTATATATCATGTATATAACAATTATGGATAGAAGTAAAAATAATGTTTAAAGTTTAAGAACAAACACAAAACAATGATTTTGATTGTACCAACGTAGAAATTATTTAATACAAATTTTTACTGGTATTGTCAAATAAATATCCGTATGTATTTGTTTCAGTGTACATGTTTAGAATTTCAGGAAAAATAATAATACATCTCACATTATTTTGTAACAAACTAGGAAAATACGAATAAAATTACGTGCAGATAATAAAAAATTCATTGGTTTAATGAAAAATAGTCATTTGCTTAAAAATAAGTTCTTTGGATGTATTTCTAATGGAATCAAACATTATTACACCAATTTATTAACAATATTCGCACCATAATAATTTCTTTTACACTTGAGCAAGAAATAGAAAGATCTTCGGTGGCATTCTCGACATTATTTTTCCTGCAACAATTTCTTCATCCGCTATATTTTGACGACTAGTAAGCTTCATGCCTATATCTTGAAATCCCGAAACATCCTGTTCAATTGGCAAATCTCGAGCCCAGTCCAGCATGTCAGAAACTGTTCAAAATCGTTGAAGCTTTTACTCAATTCCACATCTTTTCTAGCGTTATGATAGCATACATTACTCAGATCTTCGGTTCTCATTTATTTCCAATGTCGTCGATGATTTGTAAAACTAAATGTTTTCTGAAGTTAACTTAAGTTGTTATCACTCCCTGGTCCATTGGTTGGTGTTCAAATGTTGATCTCTCAAAATCATACTCGCCACAGATCATTCTTGCAATTTATTTTTGCCTATGTATTTCGGCCTTGCCCACAGGTCCCTTTAGGGCTTTTAGGAACTGAAATCATATTCTATGTGTAGATAGAACATGCCGAAATGGAAAAATAAATCTTTGGCTAGTGTGTTTTTTACGAGTTCTGCATTTCTATACCAACCCTAAAAAATAAAGGTAGGGGAAGGAGTGGTTCAGTTTACGCTCATAAAATTTATATTATTAATTTTTTATATACATTTTAGTATTCAAAGTTACAGGTTTTGAGCATTTTTTTTAGTATTAAAATTCTTTTCATACCTTTTATACAGGAATAAGAATGTAATTATAATACAAATTATTCTTATATGACTATACCCGAAGAGTGATTACACCTAAATTAGAATTTATAATGATTTTAATAACTGTTTATAATGATAAAATTCAAACACTGAAGTTTTGCTAAACGGATGCATTCAAATCGTAAGAACCGTGTCTCTTAACCATCGGTTTTACATCCATTAGGATGTTGTTGTCTAATTCCGTAACAATCGTAAATTGTCTTACAATTCTGACACGAGTTCTATTTTCTGCAGACCCTCCGGCTTTTAAAGGAAAGGGGGAAGGAGGGATAATGTAAAACGTGCTACAACCCTAACTAATTTGATGCCTCCTTTGTAGGTGGCTGAGAATGCCGACGGGCGACGTGAGAGACGAAAAGGTGACTTAACTCTTCCTGTGATATCTATAGAAAAGATGGGTCCTTAAAGGTTGAACCCTCTTTTTTTCCCACTCTTGGTTACCAATCTACGTAACAAATGACTTGTGACTCCCTCTCCAACGTTATAGTCTGCTAGGCTTTTAACTTATTGGCATCTAAGTAGAAAAAAATTGTCTCGAAAAAACCAGTTTACTTCTGTGGGAACCATTGCGTCTATTTGGCCGTGTTTATCCCAGGCTGACAAACGAATATAATGAATATAATGTATAGGACTTAAACTAGAATTACACATGGCATTAGTAGAATGATCTGTCAAGAAATTCATAAATTTATCGCTAAATATTCAGTTAATTCAGTAAAATTTCACTCAAACTGTGCCAATTTTTTAAGTGTGTGAAAATCTAAACGTTTTGTGATTTGACAATAGCACGGTTTGGGATCTGTTAACAGTGCTATTACCTGCAAATGCTTGTTTGAAAAGCTCGTCAGTGAGGAATCAAAGATGTACCGGAGGTCATCTCAGCTGGTACACATGTAGGAAGAATGTCTTATTTTCTGTTATTTAATTTAAATGTAGGAGTATTGTTAAATGTTAGTGATGAATTAATTTTTTAATGTTTAAAAACAATTGACATATATTTCTAAAGACGTCTCCCCTTATACTATAAGTGCAACTTTTACGTCAATGGTTGCTTTCGTACATTACGTTGTTTTGGTTCAAATCACGCAATAGTACTACCCTAGTAGCGTAATATCACATTTCGCACAATACAGAGGTTGTGTCAATAACCCAGTTTTGAAATTTAGTGTATCCGATTCCCGCTTATTCTCAATGCCAAGCTTTACGCGTGTTTCGCGATATAGAGAAGATCAACACTCATCATGTTGCTCCTTTATACTTGCTAATACTCATAAATTGGTATTGTGTTGACAGGGTATTATCTTCGTTTCCACGCAATATTGGATAAAATGGTTCAACCCCAATACGACTCCCCTTCCAATCTACCGTTCATTCCAAAAAAAGCCTACCTTTCTTATAAGAAAATATAAACCGAAAAACCAATAGCATGTTCTATATTATGTAGTCCGTCATGTAATATTGAATAACCCTTTATATTATTGTTGTGATATTATAGCGAATGAAAAATGCAAACTTATGGGATTGAAAAAAAAATCTGATTCAAAGAAATATGGCCGCATTTTTCATGAATAACTACTATTTGCTTTAAATAAATATTAATATTAAAATAAAGTGTACTTTAGTCTGACATATATTTTCCTAAGGGAATTTTTTTTAAACCTGTAGTTTAGGTTAAATTACTGTCACGTTCTTGAACCACTTATTCTCCACAATTTGGATTGTAAGTAGAGCTTTCCGCACGGCAAACGCTTTTTGATAGCCACGACCAATCCTTAATCAAAAATATACCTAACTATTGGGTACCAGAGGTAGTGTAGTAAAAGGACTGAAACGAGAATATATTTATTTCAATGACTGAATTTTCATTATGCTTTTATTGTTCATCAATAATAATAATGTAATATCTCTCGACGATTGTTGATGATTATACTATATGTATATTCTTTCTTGTAGAGATGTGTTTTTTTCCGGTCAAGAATGAGGTAGTTTAGAAAAAAACACCTTTTTCGTTGTTTTTTCAAACACCTTTTTCGACCTTTATTTGGACCATCGTCAAGGCATAAAGTGTGGTGCTATTCTTGTGGTGTGGTATTGGTGTTGTGTTAAATTGTGTGAATATCAACTTTATGCCTTGAAGATGATTCGAATAAAGGTTGAAACGTTTGGCAAAAAAATGAAAAAGTTGTTTTTCTAAACCATATCAGTCTTGACCTCTCCTCACGAATCCAACAAATTATTCTTAATTCGTGGACAATAGGTTTTAATTGTATATGCCAATTTATATATCTTTAGACTTTAAATAATTATCAATTGTTTTACATTTCTTTAATTTTATTTTCAGGTTAAAAATCAGTTACGTAATGCCGTCGGCTCGGCTGACTCTACGCGAGGAGGACGTAGTCCGATTGGCCCTCGAATTTCTACACAATCGGGACCTTCATATATCTCAGTTGAGTTTGGAAAGGGAGTCCGGCGTCATAAATGGAAACTACTCCGACGACGTGTTCTACCTCCGCCAGCTCATACTGGACGGGCAATGGGATGACGTGCTCGAGTTCATCCAGCCCCTGGAAGTGCTACCTGCTTTCGACATGCGCAAATTCCAATATACAATCCTGAAACATAAATATGTCGAATTGTTGTGCATCAAATCCGAAGCCGGCGGCATGGCCAATGGGGAACCTGCAGTTCAGGAGATAGTAAAAGTATTGGAGGAACTGGAAAAATTAGCGCACAGCAAGGAAGAATACTCGAATCTCTGTCTCCTACTCACGTTGCCGCGCCTTAGTGACCATCTCCAGTATAAGAACTGGAATCCGAGCAACGCACGCGTTTTGTGTTTCCGAGAAGTGTTTCCGCTGGTGGAAAAGTTTCTAGTGTCGGATAGGAGATCAGCCGCAGGCGAACCGATTCAAGGCCCTTTTGCCCAAGCTGCAAAAAACGATAGACTCATCCAATTGATAATTAAGGGGCTGTTGTACGAATCCTGCGTTAACTACTGTCAGGCGAAAGCTGTCGGCACCACGGGTCCGAACTGTAACGAAATGAACTTTTCGAAATTGCTCGACGGTGCACCGGCATTCAGCGATTCGGATCTCAGCCTGCTGTCGTGGCTCCAGAGCATCCCTGCAGACACTTTCTCAGTGCCTTTCGAACAAAAGACGCTTAATGTAGACGTGGAACGGTTGGAGAGACCTTCCCTCGAAACCTCCTGGACAGAACACATGTTGGTCACACCAATCAAGCCAAAGAACTTTCCGTATCCGGAGATGCCTTTCAGGAGGCCGCGGTCTGCAGCAGACATAATGACCAGATCTCTCCTGCCGGCTCTCGAAGGCCTCCCTCACGGCCTGCAGTTTCCCAGTCATCCGGCCAGTGCTAAAAACGGAAAAACGACCATGGCACTGTCCACTGGCGACATACTCTCAGACGCTATGAGTAGATCCTCTTTCGCCAGTTTCCATTTGACCGGTCTTAAGAACAACCAATTGATGAACACCTCAGTCGACAGGCTTTTTGAAAACGACCCCAACGTATTTCTGAGCAGTAGTTACACGGAATTCGGCCTACAGCCGATTTCGGAAGCTGGGAGTACGCCGACACCTCCAAAAGCGCAAAGGGAGAGATCCATAAGTCCGAAGCTGGGCCAGGCGATTAACCATCCTTCGACTCCCTCGACTCCGGAGCACAGAGGTAGAGAATCTCCGGCCAACTCCACCTCGACGACCGCCCGTTCATCGAGGAGAGATTCACTAAGCGAAAAAGGCTCATCATCTAACACGACACTCGTCTTTTCAGAAAACAGTTTCGACGGAGACCTCCTTCGAGAATATCAACGAATGAAACACGTTCAAGATAACGCGCAGATGCAGCAGAACAACTGCCGCAACCAACACACAGACGACAAGTAAGTTATATTTATCCAAATATTAATTATTGTTAACTAATAATTTTCTTGCCTAAACAAACAAAACGCAGCGTTACGTTTGTTTAAAAAATATTATATTAATTAATACACGATTAATACACAATTAATAATTAATTATATCAATTAATACAATGCTAACGCGTTGTACTTTGTGAAATAAGAGGTTTACATGTGTAGAGATTAGTGACAGTTAATCGATAGTTATTCAGATATCGTGAGACGCGGTCGGGTGTGATGTATTTTCAGAAAAACATTTTCTTTATCGTGCCAACGTTTCGATCTTTTATTGAGATCATCTTCAGGGCCTGGGATTTACAAACAATGTTTACATTTAACATTTATTTAATATATTTTGCATTGTATAAATTCACTTTTCCACATCCTAAATGTATTTGTTAAATGTAAACATTGTTTGTAAATCCCAGGCCCTGAAGATGATCTCAATAAAAGATCGAAACGTTGGCACGATAAAGAAAGTGTTTTTCTGAAACCTACATCACACCTGACCGCATCTCACGATATCTGAATAACTAAGAGGTTTACGTTTTCTTCAGTAAATCAGTATTTAATTTAACTTCCAGACTTCATCATTAACTTTGAACGTCGATAAAATATGATATGTTATAACATGCTCAATGTTTGAGAGTATTATTATTATTTTTGACTGATAATTTGGATTTGGAGCATTTTATTGAACATTCAGTTTTTTTCAAAAGTTTTTTTTTTCTATTTGATTTCACATTTGAAATGTTCATTACTTATACGCGAACAACAAGGATTCCTTGCTAAAATATGTCGATTTAACAATATGTCATCAACCTTCACTCTTGATACATTAAATTAAATCGTTAAAAGAAATTTCAACCGTGAAAAGGTCTTTCACCTTCCGCTTCCTATTCTTTTTATCCCCTCACTCTTAGACAATAACTAATCTTGGTTCAACGGAGTAAATTGTTTTAGCTACTATGCACCAAACGAAAATGGTTTAAATTCTTGTCAAGTGGTTCTGGGTCTGAGGGATGATGCTCTAAATATGAGATACAAAGTTTCATTATTTTTTAATATTATAAAATAAAGACAATACTTTTATTTTGAAACTCTTTCACTCTTTTCCTAAAGCCAAACTTAGGATCTGACCACACAGAACAAATTCAAAGCCACACAATTGAAACCATCTACATCTTCTACCAATTAACCTCCCTTTCTCGCTAGAAATCGAATTCACCTCGTTGAAAAGCGACTCGCTGATGAAAAAAAGTGGAACATTTCTTTTAAGCAGCCGTCTCAGTTGTCCTACCAGTCGTCATCCAAGTTTAGAATTCAGGAAGACGGGTGTAAGTTGGAAAGCGATGCGCTTTTCTCTTCAGACCGGTATTCGATCCTCGACAAGTGCCAGTTATCTTCAGAACGAAGTCGTGAACAAGTGAGTACCGTTTTGACTTTAAAACCGGGCTTTAGTATTTTATATTAAATTCACCTTCCCGTCTTCTTTTTCTACGTATTACTCAGTCGTGTATCGTTGCATTTGTTGGAATTTGCTCATATAAAAGGCATTCGTATATTCATTCCCATTCGTGGCTTAATTTTTATTTTTCATACTTTAAAACTTTATTTAACTAGTTAACCTATGTTTAAATCATATTTGACATTGTAGTTGGTTTTTCTAACCATTTTTAGTAATCTTATGATTCTTCCTTCTTGAAGGTGGGATAATAGGTCATCTCAAAAAACCACAACCAGTTTTTATCCACAACTTTTCGGATTTATTTTAATCCTTCCTCAGGTGAGTTAACGCCTGTACACAACAATTTTTTTTTTTTTACATTTTTATATCAACATGGTTATCATTGTTTCTTCACTACTTAGTAGTGACTAAACTACTAAGTAGTGAAGAAACAATGATGATAACCATGTTGATATAAAAATGTAAAAAAAATAATTGTTCTGTGTACAGGCGTTAACTCACCTGAGGAAGGATTAAAATAAATCCGAAACGTTGTGGATAAAAACTGGTTGTGGTTTTTTGAGATGACCTATTACCCCACCTTCAAGAAGGAAGAATCATAAGATTAACTGTTGAGGTCAAAATATAAGAAAACATTTTTAGTAAGTAGTAAAGAGGGTTTTTGGAATCATTATCAGTATCGTAGGTTCTGATATTCTCTATTCTTCGTCCGATTCATGAGGTGTAAGCCATTTCGGTGAAAAGTTTGTACGGTAGAAATGCCTTCAACGCAAAAAAATTTCAACTTCAATTTGGGATTTTCTTCGCATTTGTTGTAGTATATTTTTGTGTACTGTTGTGTACCTGAGCCGGATTTATTCGATTTTGCAGTACATTTTTTACACGCAGATTCATTTGCTGGATCCATAATTCCTCATCCATACATTCCAATTGATCTGATAACCGATAAATATATACTTCTAATTAATTCTAAATCAATATATATTACAGTTTAATAGGAAATAGAATTGCTTCGGGCGCGTTCCAACCAGTTTGATGGTACGCTTTATATGTACGTACCAGACTTATTTTACCAACCCGGGTATTTTACAGCTTTGATGCTGCAGAACAGTTTGCCCAATTAGCAGTAATGTTCGGGCATTTATTTTACTTTCTAGGTTAAGGACACCAGATTGTATTTTTTATGGTTTATTATTACATGGATGTTTTTAAAGTCGAAATTTATGGCAATCCAATATTTTTTCTACTGTAAGGAATCCTATTAAAAGATATAATCAAACATTTGCATTTGGTTAAAAAGATAGCGTTGATCTTGAAGTTCTAGCTAATTTTTTCGTTGTCTTGTTAATGCTGTCTACAAAAAACCAACAAAGAGGAATAAGCAAAAATAACTTTATCGTAGTATGTAAATAATTGTAATTTTTTGGTTTGGCACGTGCTGTTAAAATATTCTCAATAAATTATCCAATTTCTGCTACTTGCTTTTAATATTCCATATATCTTATTTCAATATTATTCAGTACAAAATGGATTAAAAAAATTAACCCAGTACAATAAATATTAATTTTATTAAAATATTTACATTAAATGAAAATTTAACAAGTTATTAAAATATATTACGGTTTTATAGACCATGTCTTAGTATCATTTGATGTTGTTCCTCCTGTTCGAAGGGAGTTCAATCATTTTTGGCGTCCCGGGGAACATTTTTTGACGCCCTTGGTTGGGGACCTGCTGGCTGCGATGTTTTCGTTTCTTGATTCTTCTTTGTCTTCCGGCTTCGAACTTGAATCTTCATCCTCATCCGTAAAATCCGCGTTATCTTCTAGATCAGAACTGACATCGTCCAATAAAAAGTCATCTTCAATATCCGTAAGGGTTTCCTCCAAATCGAGCGAGACAGAAGTGAGGGAGTCGTTTATGGACATATTCTGTTTGAAAAACAAAACAAAAACACAATAGTTAGTCACAAAATTAGAGATAGCGAATACACTATACAAATTCAAACATCAACTTTATTCTAACAATGATTATTTGGAGATCTTGAGGTGCGGTCTGGTGTGACCGTGTATAAATGTGTGGTGTGACTAAACACCACACATTTATTCTAACATTCAAACTCATAATTCCATACTCAATCTAATTGTTATCAGAAAAATAAAATAAAACTAATTATGTTATCAAATATGTATAAAAAGATAAAATACTAACGGAAAAATGCGTGGTTTGTGTGGTGTCTACTTCTTCATACTCCATGTCACTAAAAGGAGTATCAGAGAAATCAGAAATCTCGCGAATGGGAACTTCCTGTGAAAATAAAAAATAAACATAAGGTTAACTTAGCACTACAATTTCAACAAGCATACACTAAATCTATGCCTTGAAGATGACCCGAAAAAAGGTCGGCAATAAAATGAAAAAGATGTTTTACTAAAATACATTTAACCTATCCATTCCTCACTACTTCATTATTGATAACATTAACATTTTCATCTTAACCAATACCTTAGATAAAAAGTGTAATTAATTAAAATAGTTAACGTTAACATTGAAAAGTGGTAGAATAAAGTAAAAATGAATATTTTTCCATTATAATATTTAAATAAAGTTTTTAATTCGCTCGAAATAAAAAACAAACATCTCAATTTAGTTAAACTAACTTATCAAATTATATGTCAAATATAAATTAGTACTTACGGCAAAATGCATGGTGGATGTGAAGTTGTTCCGACTTTGGTCTAGCTCGGTTCGAAGTCAAACGAGTTAATAGGAAAATAAAAAATTGAGACCTGGCCTTTTATACCCCGAAGTACAATAGAGTAATCCCTTTCACTCCCACCCCGTAACTTACTTGGACCTATGGCCCACCCCTTTCGGCAATATTTAATTTTATTGGAATGGGGGCGTCGGTGGCCGCAAAGGTTTAGGCATTGACACGTTGGCTCATCACTGTAAGATAAAGGTCCCGGGGTTCCAATCCAGCGGCCCTGCATAGGAACCCGACATACTTACAAATGGGCTTTTTTTCAAAAACACCGGCACCCCGAGGGATGATCAAAATCTCTGCTGTTGCGAACCCTCGTTAAAAAAAAAAATAATAATAAAATAATATTGGAATTTGTTGAATTGTATTAAAATCGAATGAACATGCGCAGCACCAACAAATTTTTTAAATGTTGTTAATGTCTACTTCCTTTAAAAAAAATTGAATTTCGATTAATATAAGTATTATTATAAGTATATTCGATTAATATATAAGTATTAAGTAAAATAAATAAAACTAAAAATTGAATTTCGATTAATATAAGTATATTCGATTAATATATAAGTATTAAGTAAAATAAATAAAATAAGTATATACATACATGGATTATAACCGTCTGCCAACCTCGGGCATCATATTGCTGGTTTCATAAAAATCAATATGGAAATATAAAAAAATAGATAANAATATATATTATATATATATATAAAATACATATATCGCATATATGTTGGTTCGAGAAAAAATCTGACTGCTCAAAACAATTTGTCATTATTGTTAAAGCATGAAAATCCATAAGCATTGACGGTCTCCCATAATTAAAAGTTATTTAAATAAAAAACAAAAAACAATGTGCTTTCAAAAACTGAAAATAATTGGACATATATTGACGGTTTTTAATGTCTTTAACCAAACTCGTTAAATAATTACTACCATATTTTTTTATGTATTATAAAATTGATTTATGTTCCATGCTCGGATATTCAAAATTTATAAATTTTATTTATATATATTATCATGTTTCAATTTATCCCCCGTAGGCATTTCTTTTTCTCTCGTTACTTGCGGCTTGGTTTTCAATTCACGAACATAAATTAGCAGATGATTTAGCGGCGAAGCAAAAAAAAAAAGAAAAGTTTTTGGAATGATGTTACAGTTACCAAAAAATATATTCAGCATTTTTAATGGAGCGCAGAAAATGAATAGGAACTTAGTTTCTTGCTAAAAAAGGTATTTCGACCTACTTTCTTATATCGCTCGATCTCAAAATAATTACATATATATTTGAATAAGAGCTCGAATTAGAAATAAAAAAATATCTTCTTTTTATCCACAAATTTCGCCTTCAAATGCCTCCCATGTTTTCGAAAATGACAAAAATGGTGATAACTTTGAAACCACTCTATGGATCCGTAAGAAACTTGATAAGGATTTAGAACCCTATAACCTTAAAACGTAATGACCCAAATTTTGCATCGCTATGAAGTTGAAAATTTAAGGGTTTTAAAGGATGCACACAACCAATCGGATTTTTTTTTAACGAAAAGATATTCTGGCATAGTTAACTATTTTGTGTTTTGTAATTTTTTTTACAAGTGTACATAGAAAACGCCCTTTGAGTGAGTAGAAATACTTTGATTGAATATATACAAAAAAAAGTTTATTTGCATTGTAATAAATTCACTTTTTCCACATCCTACATGTTTTTGTTAAATTTAAACAATGTTTGTAAATCCCAGTCCCTGACGATGATCTCGATCAAGATCGAAACGTTGGCGCGATAAAGAAAATGTTTTTCTGAAACCTACCTCACACTAGACCGCATCTCACGAGTTAAAATATACCTTTATGTAACGCATTGGTTGAAATGAAAATATTAATTGATTGAAAGAAGTTATTTGGTCAGTCGGACCACGAAATATAATGGGGTAATGCACTACTACGGCCGAAATCCATTTTCTCAAATTTAAAAAAAAAAGTATTTTAAAAAATATCTCGGCTCCTTGTGGCCACATTGGCAAAACCGCTTGGATATGGATCTTCGAACTATAGTTGTATCAGCAAAAAGGTTTCACTGAAATCTGCGATTTCACGTCCGTCTCCCCTTGTATTTTAATAAGATTTCCAAAATGAAAGACTTTGAATGAGCTATGGGACTTTTCCATTAACTAAGCCTGTTTTTTTTTTGTTTTTTTTAATATTTAATGTTACCGGTCCGGAATGGACCCATAGCTCTCTCTCCTCAGATGGTTTGATCTAACGTCCGAAATTCGTATGTACTTACCATTTGGTAGATCGGCAAATAGCCAGTAAAACTTTTTTCTGGTAGAGATAAGTGTTAAGAAATTTCCCAGGTTCATCACAGGTTGGTGATTGATAGTCATTGTACTGGACTGATTTTCATCTCAAATAACGGATCTATGGGATGGGAAATGGATATGCTTTTAGATGGGAATGAAGAGAGACATGTTCTAGAAAAAAAGAACAAACTTATTGGTGTTAGTTACTCGTAAATTGTGCGGTGCCCATATTTCTCGATTTTCTTTTAATTGACTTACCTTGGAAGGTCAATTCGGTTTGGCGGGAATCCGAATCAATTAATCTTTCTAAGGAGTTCATCAGAGGATATTTGGTCTTCATGGGCTCTTATCTTCGAGCCTTTTTGTTACTAAAATTCACCCACCTTGCAGAAACCAAAATTGCCAAAACTGGCTTTTACGAATAATGGAAATAGGTACAGTTTGAGATTCAACATGAATCACTAGCTTATAACAGTTTGAACGCATATCCAATACTGGATTAGAGTTTAATACCATCTTTATAAAAAAGTAAACATTGGTGTTTGTACTATTTTGGAACAAAACGCTGATGCTCACCCAAACACGGTTATTTAAAAAAAAAAACCACATTACTTTTAGGAAAATGTAGTAGTGTTGTGTGATTGAGATTTGAAAGGCAAACGAAACTAAATTATAACGTGAAAAGGTCTCTTATCTTTAGGTCGCTTTGCATTTGATGACAATGATAAATTTCTAAACTATTTTTTCCATTATTTTTTAGTTTATTTATAAAGCTGACCCCAAATAAAAATTATGAGTGAGCAAAGGCATAAAAATTATGAATAACGAAATGTAATTTTATGGTTACTTATAAGCAGAATTATATCTAAGTTTATAACCATTGTGTGCTATTATAGGGAAAAAGGTTCTCAATAAATTAGACGATTTATGCTATTTGCTTTCAGTAGTTGATATATTTTATTTCAATATTATTTATACATGGCATAGAAAATTTAACCCTGTACAATAAATATTAGTTTTATCAAAATATATACATTAAATGAAAATGCAAGGTTTTAAAAAAAATCCACTCGGTGTTTATAGATCATGTCTTGCGTCGTTTGTCGTCAATGCCGCATCATTTCTGAATCAGTTTGAGGAGAGTTCAACTATCTTCGACATTTCCTGGAATATTTCTGTTGCCGCCGTCGTTTGGAATTGCATTGACTGTGTCATTTTTGTTTGTTGATTCTTCGTTGCCGTTCGACCCCGAATTCGAATTCAATTCCTTATCCGAAGAATCCTTTTCATTTTCTAATTCTGAACAGTCGTCGTCTGATGACAAGAAATCCTCAGCGTCCGTAAGAGTGTCTGAATCACCGTAGAGGGAGTTTCCCTGTGAGAAACAGAAAATAATTGCTTAGGCACAAAATTAGAGGACGGGTAAATTCGAAGTGAATAAAATATACAAATTCAAATATAAACTTTTGACATAAATATAACATCATAAATGTAAACTTTGCTTCATTCGTCAAATACTTACGGAAAAATGAGTTGTTAGCGTGATGTCGACGAATTCTATGTCCTCCTCATCGTCACTAAAAGGGGTATCGGAAAAATTACAAATCGGGCGCATAGGAACTTCCTAAGAAAATAACAATAAATACAAGGTTGTCATTAACGTTAAAGAGGAAGAATAAATTGAAAATAAACCATTTACAATAATAATATATTATATCGCTTTATGTTTTAAAGTTTTTAAGAGGCTTGAAATAAAAATTCAACATGCCAATGTATTTAAATTAACTTCTTATCGATAAATACCCCACAAGTATATAATGAGTACATACAGCAGAATGCATCGTTGATGTGAAATGTGACGTGAAAAGGGTGCTGGCTACTGCAAAAGTGGCTTCGTGCTTCTGTAAAGCTCGGTTCGAAGTCAAACGAGTAAATAGGAAAATCAAAAATTACCTGGGCTTAAATGTCCAAGAGTACAATAGGGATGTTTTCACCCCACTCCGTACATTTATTTGGAAGTATTACTCATCCCTTTCTTCAATTTTTACTTTCGCATAGATTTAGGTTCGATTTTTTTACAATTGTTGACAATTTCGGAATTCAAATTCACCATTACAATGCTACCACGAACATTTTTGATATATCTTCTAAAGGAGATTACATAAAAACGAAGAACAACAAAATGCAAAGTAAATGCGTTTTTTCCAGACTTGTGCTTTACACCAATATGTTATACTTATTTCAAGTTTTTTAAAATATTTTTTGTTTGTTAACCCCTCATTCTATTATTTTTATCATCCCGGAATGAGTGCTTTTACATTGGACCCTACGCACTACTAAAAACCGGGAACTTCCCGTGTTGAGTCTCGAACGGTGGCCGTGATGTTGGATTAATTCAACTCATTTCTTAAAAACACATTTTAATCAATCCTTCACATTTACTTAATAAAATAAATAAGAATGTACGATGATGGACTGCATAGTATTCCAAATAATGATTTACATTTATATATGTATTTATTTAATACATGATATAATACGATTTAATATACGATATAAAGAAAATCGCCAATTCAGACCGCGCTTTTGTTTATTTTATTTAAGCACATACAAATATGTTCATTTTTTGACGTTTGCTATTGTGCTATATACCGGGCAATTATTTATAAACTACCCCTCCCCTTTTAATTCTTCTGTTGGGAAATAATTTAAATATGACTTGTCTTTGTGAATATGAAGTCAATTTTTTTCGATGTTCAGTAGGTCACCAGGGCTCAGCAACTTTTTTTAAATGGGAAGGTATTTTGAATATGGAATTAAATTCTACGACTGTTTTAAAGAAAATTTTACTTCGGGCACTTTTCTTGAAGAGTTCGTCGTTTAAGAGTTATTAAGGTTTGAAAAATAAAAAGTTGAAATTTTATTGATCTCAATCGTCATTCATTTACCTCTTACTAACTTTAAGTAAATTATTAATTACTAATTAATTTAACTCCTAGTAACTTTTTTAAATAAATCCTAGTAAATTAAATTTTCCAAATGGGCACCACCGATCTTCCATATAATGCAAAATCTTGTTATAGAATTCATTTCGCACGTCACGAAAAGTATATGGTGTTATGCGAATTGGAATTACTCCAATTACGGTAATTTTGAGGTTTCCATTTTTTGGTTTGGCAGTAAACATTGAATAATTTCTCTATGTTCATTTTAAGGAATTAAGACTTATTTTGGTACAGCTCACTACCAGCTAATGGAAAAGAGAACTGCTAATTTGAATTTCTTTAAAGTGTCGAATGTGTTTCCGTTGAAATGATAATAATAATAATAACATGCCGAGGTGGTCTAGATCTTTGAAAGATAGAGTAAAATTAATTTATCTTTATGGAGCCACCCATAATTTTCACGAAGCTGAACGCGTGTTTAACACCAATTATCCGGTTCGTCCCATTGTTAGGTGCTCCAAGTAAAATCTTAAAATACAGTCGTAGAATTTAATTCCGTATTCAGAATGATTCAGATTCTACGTAAAAAAATTATGTAAATTCAGTCCTATTTTTTTAAATTATTTCCAGTCAATAGAAATAAAAAGGGGGTAATTTATAAATAATCACCCAGCATGCATGACAACGTAGCACATGCTTCAAAAATCCGTTAGGTTTGTATTTTTTATATTAGAAAAAATAGCTAAGAAGAAACTCGTATTTTCATTTGATTGATTAAAGATTGTAAAACTATAGTTCATCTATTATGTAATAAATAAGAATTCAAATTGTTTCAACAAATCTTAGTTCCGATAGTTAAAAAAATCGTAGTTATTATTTATTCGAATAGATCAAAGACAATTATAACTCAAATATGAATTTTAGACTTGAGGATGCTGAAGGATAGCTGGTCTTATGCAAACATCACCTACACTCCACTCGGACAAGGTGAAACACCCCATCCCACACACCAGAACCGTTCACCGGTGTAAACGGCCAAAGAAATTGTACAAGATTAGGAATGTATCAATAATTAGTTTAAAATTGATAATTGTATAAAATAGTACAAAAAATTCAGAAGATTGTACAATTAATTTTAATTGTACTAAACTGTTTTTAAATATGACTGAGCAAAGCCATATGTTCTGCTTAGTAGGATATTTGTCTTGAAGGTCATTGAATGTCAGGTTGTCCTTCCATTGTACCATAGATGTGTCCAATTTGAAAGAACATTTCAAATTTTTTACTTCAATTTTTGTAATTTTATTTGCAAACTATTTAAATTGACCGGATGTCAAAACTTAGCAAGCAATGAAAAAGGTTCAGATTTGTGAACGGATTAAAAAGTTCGCAACCACTCCTCCTGATTCGTCGAATATTACCGTAAAATGCTAAAAGAATTAAAGAATACATTTAAACTTGTTTTTAGTGTCAAGTTGAATGTTTAAGAAAGGCATTTAATTGTATGAAGTACAAAGGGTTTAAAGAAGTCAAAGTACCGGTGGGGAAACCCAAGGGTCATCCCCTTAGGGACTTTGTCATTTTCCTTTCTATGACCCGCTATAATCCTCTTAGGCGTAACTTTGAGGCAAGAGCCGTCCACCGTTTCAAAATGTTAGTTTTCCAAGAATAAAATCAATTTACATTTACAAAATATCTATGCACATTTATACTTTTGCAAATAAATGCAATTTTTTGCTATCTAATTGCAGGGTGTATTTAATAAATATGTGGGTATGTTGATACGTGGGTAGTAGCATCCGAAGAAAGAAATTCTAATTAAATAAATATTCCGGTAAAACGTTCATAAGATATTAGTAGATAGTTATACAAAGAAAAAAGAAAAATAATCTATTCGTATTTAACATTATGGAAAACATTTAAGCCTATTTTTTAATGTGTATACGACTTGCTTTTAAAAATAAAACTTGGACTTGGAAAAATAAAAAAATAATACCTTCAGTTCTAAAGTTGGAAAAATAATAGGCAGAGAAAACGACTCCAAAAAGAAAAGGTTCTAGTTTAGTTTATTTTAAAATCAAGATGAAAATATAACTGAACTTAATGTTGATGTTATTGATATCTGTCTTGATATTATAATTATAAATATAAAAATCAGGGTTAAGGCAGATTTGAAAGATAGAAAAACACTGAGTTTCTTCATCAAGCTTTTACTTTTAGAATATTACTTTAAAAAAAACGTCATTTCTCAGTCGTAATTTAGAATTGACGGGTGAAAAATCCACCCTTAAAAGCATAACTGACTTCATATAACCTCGTAATTGATATACCTTGAGCAAGGGGCTTATTATGTTATGGCTGAAGCCAAAATTTTGAATATTAAATATATTTTAATATGTGTAATACTTTATTATTGCTTTCATTAAATCTAAAGTTTCTACATTGTGTATAACCTTGTGTAAATTTATATTCATATTTCATATGTATTTGTATAATTCTTTATAACTCAGAAGCCCTGAAGATGATTTCAATAAATATAGAAACGATGGCACGAGAAAGAAAATGTTTTTCTAAACCTACGTCACACCAGACCTCATCTCATGATCCCTAAATAATCATATTTTTGTATGATGCTTGTACAATGTTTAAATCATTAATAATAGTTTCAAAGTCCAAATAAGGGTGATATATCCACGAAAGCTAAAAGTGGAAGGTACCGAGTATTTCTCTTTTTTTCCAATTTGTCTTAGCCCTGATGTTTTATATGTTAGAAATTCAGGACCTACTATACATTTTTATATCTATTTCATTTAGCTTAAATATTCTAAACGTTTTGCCTTCATTTAGTTTGAAATCTAATCTTACTTGGCTGGTTGCATCAGCAAAGATTTACAGATAGGTCTTAAAATTATTATAAAATATTTCTTCATAGCGTATTCATTTATATTCGTCCTTTTTAATTTTATTAACAATTTTCAATTCGTACACATACTTACATTTCAGGTTTATATTACTATTAAAAAAAAGGGGAATAAAGCTGTAAGTTTGGTTTCGCGGACGAGAAACAAGCCGCTTAGCAGCGTACAAAAGCCATGTGATCCGGGATTTGAACCTAGAACCCCGAATGCAATGTGGAATGCAAGCCCTTACAATTCAACCACTGCGGCCCCCAAAAAAGCTATTTTTATTTTTCAATACAAACAACGAAGACAAGATGCATTTGTCTTCATCATTTTATTAGTGCTTGAGTAATTCTACAAAAATTAGGCAATTTTTTATAAATTATATAATATTTGTTCAATAATTTATAATGCTCTCTCTCACCCCCTCTCTCTCACCCCCTCTCTCTCAACCTTTCTCTTTCTCTCTCTCTCTCTCTCTCTCTCTCTCACACACACACACACACCCTCTCTCTCAACCTTTCTCTCTCTATCCCTCCCTACCCCCTCCGTTGAGAAATGACATCTTGTCGGTTAAGATAATTCAGTAATTTAATCGTTAATTAATTCATGTTTGTTTAGTGGTCATAATTGACCATATAATATTCCTTGATTCATCAAATATTACCTAAAATACTAAAAGAATTAAAGAATAAATTTAAACTGGTTTTAGTGTCAAGTTGAACGTATAAGAAAGGCATTTAATTGTAGCAAGTACAAAGGGTTTAAAGAAGTCAAAGTACCGGTGGGGAAACCCAAGGGTCATCCACTTGAGGGACTTTGTCATTTTCCTTTCTATGACCCTCTGTAATCCTCTTAGGCGTAACTTTGAGGCAAAAGCCGTCCATCGTTTCAAAATGTTAGTTTTCCCAAAATAAAATGAATTTACGTTTTGTTTATATGTACGTACATTTATACTTTTGCAAATAAATGCAATTTTTTTGCTATCTAATTGCAGGGTGTATTTAATAAATATGTTTGTATGTACGTACATTTATACTTTTGCAAATAAATGCAATTTTTTTGCTATCTAATTGCAGGGGTATTTAATAAATATGTGTGTATGTAGCATCCGGTAGTAGCATCCGAAGAAAGAAATTCTTATTAAACAAATATTCCGGTAAAACGTTCAATAAATAAAATCTACAAAAAATAATTTGCCTGAAAAAGAAATAAGTTGGAAAAAATCAATTTAAAATTAAAAACGATTAATGATCAAAAAAGTTCTAAAGTAATATGTGTAAGTGATTGTAATAAATCTGTTTCGCAGGTCGTCATGAATTAAAAAAATCTACATTGCCTGGTAGACATAAATTGAAAAACATTAATTTAATATAAAAAAAAAGAAAAATAATCTATTCGTGTTTAAGATTATGGATAAGTTTTATTTTTGAATGTGTATACGACTTGCTTTGTAAGGTGAATATTAATATTCTAATTAATTATTCTTTTCACCTATGGTTTTGGTTGAGATGAAATCTTTAATAAATAAAATGAGGGTAAAATTCATTTAATTGCACTTTTATATTCATTCTATTAACTCAACTAGTTATTATAAAAACACTGTTTTATTTAATTATACATTATACTCTTATATAGTATTAAAAAGGATATGAAAATTTTAGTATTATATATAAACCAAAATATACACTAAGAGGAAACAGAAAAGTGATCGCCGTCTTTTTTTTTCTTTTTTTTCAAAAACTTGCAATCGTTATAATTTTTATTTTTCGTTTTTTTAATGGATATTTTTAAAGAAAAATATGAAATATAGTATAAAAATAAAATAAAAAAATTAAACTGAGTAAAACAATTTTACCAAAAATTTTGCTATAGAAACAATGAAAATAATATTAAATTCAGTAGGGAGTTGTTCACTGCTTGAATTAGAAGTTGCATTTTATGAGATTTTGAATGTAGTGCTGTGGTGAAGTGCTAAATTACCAATGTAATAATAAATAAGATTCATATATTTCACTTTGAATAAAAACAAGGCGTTTTCTTTCATATTTCGTTCATATTAATTTTTATTTCACAATAACTTCTATAAAACATTTATAAAATCAGCAATACTGAGATAGAAAAAGTAGATTTTTATGACGAATAACTAATTATTTGTCACGAACTTTTTTCCCGATTGTCCTTTTATATACGTTGTATCTTTATTACGCACAATTGCGCAGAAAACATACACTTTGAGTGAGTAGAAATACCTTGATTGAATATAAAACTATTTTTTTGCATTGTATAAATTCACCTTTTTCCACATCCTACATGTATTTGTTAAATTTAAACAATGTTTGTAAAACCGAGGCCCTGAAGATGATCTCAATAAAGATCGAAACGTTGCACAATAAAGAAAATTTTCTGAAACCTATATCACACCAGACCGCATCTCGCGATTTCCGAATAATCATCGACTAACGGTCACTAATCACCACACATATTTTTTCAATATTTTATATAAACTACCATAAATATGGTTATAATTAGGATAAATAAAATAGTGACACTACATTTTATAAATTAATATTTATTAAACTAGAATCTATTATACACCAAATGCCCATATAGATACACATAATATACAATATCATATATACATTAAATATTTAACATGTCATAAAATCTTTAAGGATGGATTTTAACCGGGTTGTTAGGTTTTGCCTTATGGCTTCTTCGTTGTTTCTGTACTACTTTGACGTTAAATATCTTCTTTTTGAAGTTTTTTGTTTTCTCTGCTGTCGTCCGATTCCGAGCCAGAGGATGCTTCTTCGTCCAAAATGGTCATTTCAATTTCCACTTCGGCGCCGACGTTATTCACGACGAAATCGTCATCAACGCATTCGTACATTTCCAAATCGATGCCATTAATATGAGTATCATCCACATTGTGAGAAATCCGGTACTGAGTAACTTCCTGTAAAGAAAAAATGAACTTAGGTCAATATTCACGTATAAAGAAAAGTATATATCATTTGGTATACATTTAGTTTTAAATGCCAATTTATTTAATTTAATATTATAGAAATACATATATTTCAAAAAATATAAAGATGTAATAAGTACTTACGGTGACATGCATGGTTGACATTGAATCGGTGGGGTTTTCGATTTCGTGTTCCTCTAATTCGATATTGGATTCATCTTCTTCCACTTCGGATTCTTCTATTTCGCTTTCGGTTACTTCCTCGACGTCGGATTCTTCTATTTCCCTTTCTGTTTCTTCCTCAACTTCGGATTCTTCTTTTTCGCCTGCAGATACGTCTTCGTCTTCACTCATAGCATCATCGACATCATGAGAAATTTCTTGTCGATGAACTTCCTTTAAAGCAAACAAAAATGGTTAATATTAACATACTTGGAGGTGGAAGTAACCAAAATATTTGGCACGTGATGTCGGTTTAAAATACAACGGGACTAATTATTATTAATTATTTGAACTACCATCAAATTGAAAAATATTATAATGAAATGAGAACTTACCGGAGAATGCGGGGCTTTGTTGAGTTCTTCCTTCGCGATTTCCCTTTCTTGTTCCTCGTCTTCACTCATAGGAGAGTCTTCATCGAAATTACGAGAAGTTCGGTTAGAAGGAACTTCCTGTAAAAAAATAAATAAATATATTACTTATAAATACATACATTACTTCAAATATTAGGATTTACGACTGTCGCTTAATAAAAAGTCAATATGCCAATTTACTTCAACTAACGTTTTATCGGTGAATTAAATCATAAAAAAGTACTTACCGACGAATGCGTGGCTTTGTTAAGTTCTTCCTTCCTAAGTTCTCTTTCTTCTTCCTCAACTTCACTCATTGGAGAGTCTTCATCGTAGTTACGAGAAGTTTCGTTAGAAGGAGCTTCCTGTGAAAGAAAAAAAAAACATTAATATTTACGTTGCCTTGGGGGGAGATATGTTTTTTCAAATATTATGAGTTTTACTTAATAAAAACCCAATATGCCAAATGATGCCTTCGAACATTTTATCCGAAAAAATAACTTAAAAATTACTTACCGAAGCATCTGTTTCTTCTTCTTCTGATTCGTATTCATCTTCTTCGACATCACTAATAGGAGTGTCAGGAAATTCATAAACCCGGTAAATCGGAATTTCCTGTGAAAATATAAACATAGGGTTAATTATTAAATATTAACATTTTCAGGAGTTTGGTTATTATTATTTGAAATTATTATACTATTTAAATCCCTAAATTAAAGTTTTTGACTGAGGTGAAATAAAACTCCAGTATCTTAATTTACTTACACTAAATTGTCATAAAAAAATATAAAACGAGTACTTACGGAAGAGTGCATGGTTGATGTGATATAGGTAGTGGCTACTGCGGAAGTGGCTTCGGGCACAGTTGTACAAAGTTCGAAGTGACAAGAATAATAGCAAATTTAAAAATTCCTGGGCTTTTATACGGGGGAGGACAAGAGGGCTGTACTTTGCACCCCCACCCCTAGTTCGGAAAGCACCCTTTCGGTCCTTTTTATTTCGGTCAAAATTTAAATACCATTTAGTTTTAATTTTATTTATTTATTTTACGTGTAGAATTTTTGTAAATAAATTAAATTATTGTACACATTATGTTGTATACATTATACTTCTTGTGGAAACGAAATTTTTAAACAATGTTATTTTTTGAAGCAGAATGTTATGTGTTATTAGGCCTTTTCTTAAGGATTTAAAATTAATATGAAATATGAAATTGTATTGTTAATAATTGAAGTTATTTTAATTTATTAAATTCCTAAAGTCGGTTGTTTCCAACTGATTGTTCCACAATTGAAATTTATTTACTACAATACAAATAAATTATGTTTTAATAAAAAAAACTTGAATTACAAACAATACATTAATCTTCAATACTTAAAAGAAACTTAAAAATATATATTTTATAATATTCTAATTAATATGGTCAATTATGACCACTAAGCAAATATGTATTATTTTTATAATAGATTTACCTAATCTGAAGTTTTTTTCTGTTTTAGGTAAGTAAGAAGTATTGCACGAAAGTTTCATCGGAATTCGAATTTCGATTGTAGTAAGTATAAGTGTTGTAATGTAACTATACTATAAGAAATGATTAAGGTTTAATGGCCTTATGGCTACATTTCAATATATGATTGCTGAGTGTTGAAATTTCTGAGTTGAAAAATCTGAGAAAAGGCTGAAATTGGTTGCACACAACAAATTTTAATCCTTCCTTAAATGTCTCTACATTTTTTAATTTTATCCAGCAGGCTTTGACATTTTATACTTTTAAAAAGTCAAACCGAGTCTTATCATGACGAAACCTAGCAAATAATAATTTTGGACAATTATTGAAGAAAAAAAGGCAAAACAGTGAAAGTTGCTACTCAATTTTAGTTCATTCTCCTCGTAAATGTTTTGGTTTATTTCTAAAGGTTCTAGCCATTTATGTCTAAGTGTAACTCAATCCAACAAATCCATACGAAAACGAAGCCCGAAACGAAATATTTAGGGATATAAAACATCAGAAAATAGGACGTTCTAATAATTGATTTCAGTAGGTATATTAATTAAAAATTGAAAATTTTCTGTTCCTTCCAGCGTGTTTGAATGGCCGCTAATAATTTATTTTGACAGTTTTGAATAGAGTTAATATATTTGAGTAACTGCCATTTTTTATATTTAAGTATAATTTATATTTATGTATTTTTTTCATCTGAAGGGGGCGTCGGTGGCCGCAACGGTTTAGGCGTTGACACGGCGCTGATCACTGTAAGGTAAAGGTCCTGGGTTCGAATCCAGCGGCCTTGCATTCGAACCCGACATACTTACAAATGAGCTTTTTTTTTTAAAAAAACACCGGCACCATGAGGGTTTATATGACCTCTGCTGTTGCGAACCCTCGTAAAAAAAATTAAAATTTTCATCTGAACTCTACTTCAATTGTCTGCTAATCTAGCGCATCCACAATCAATAGTTAATTATCAGAGCCGAAAAATAGTAAAATGTGTAATTGTTTGGTAGTTCATTTTGATCGTTATTAGTCGTTTCGGCTTCTCGCCTTGTGTTTTTGAAAAAACCGAATTATTAGTACAATTGTTTCGAATTCACGACGTCTGAGATTCCAACTCGGGGCCCTTACAGTCACCGTTCTCACGCCGCTCCCCTACAAGAAATTATACGTTGAAATAATTTAATTGTCGATCCTTGGTCATGGAAGTAAATGAAAATGTATTCGAGGTTGTACTATCGACGGAAATAATATATGATGGGGACAAAAAGGCCGCTAGTGGCTGAAAAGGTTGATACAGGTGACTCACGGGATCTCAGCGTGGGAATGCCTAAGAACCATACTACCATATGTAGTGTTAACACGGTGGTGTATGAACAATATATTGAGTTTGTCATTTTGATTTTTATATAAAACAGGTCCGTAAGTGACTGATAGAAAACGCGTACAGATCACACCGCAGGATCTAAAGGGCTGAAATTTAGACATTGCTATAATGACATGGATAGCCGCTAAGAAAGGATTTTTTTGAAATTCTATTCCTAAGGGAATCATATGGACAATTTTTGACCATGTATAGACCGAAATGAACTGAAGAATTTGAGAAACGAGACATTTTGTTAGAAAGCCGTAGTAGCACTCTTTATCGCGTTAGAAAGGTACATTAAAACATAGTCCTGCATTAACGAAGTCGCGGGTAAAGCTAGTCTGTTTATAAAAAATGTGTAGTGTTTAGCTCGATCACGATCTCCAAATAATAATTTATAAAAATTGTTGATTTTAGTTCTAAAACGTTCAAAAGTTACAACGGTTTTACCATTGTATTATTTATCTACATTTTCCCGTTATGGCAAAGCAAGGGTTTTTTGAACCACCTAAAGGGGAATTTATAGTATTTTGCGTCAAATAATTCTTTTGTCAGAAGAAATGGAAAGGGCAATCTTGTAGGAGTGACGAATAAAAGGCGTAGGGGCTATTGCACCCGAACTGTTGTTAATCCGCTCATCCCTTTTGATTTATACCTGCGGTATTTCGGAAGGTATAACAAGGAATAGCAAGTTGGAAAAAGCTAACACCTTTATCTTATCTTAATATCTTAAAAGAAGGTTTTAAGTTTGTAGTTTTTTTACAAACATTAAATTAATTGTAATCGAAATGTTAGGGACTGACGCACGCAGCAAGTCAACCTATAAAATAAATGTGTAGAGATTAGTGACCGTTAATCGATAGTTATTTAGATATCGTGAGATGCGGTCGGGTGTGATGTAGGTTTCAGAAAAACATTTTCTTTATCGTGCCAACGTTTCGATCTTTATTGAGATCATCTTCAGGGCCTGGGATTTACAAATACACACCCGACCGCAT
Organism: Cimex lectularius; assembly: GCF_000648675.2. Classification (NCBI taxonomy): domain Eukaryota; kingdom Metazoa; phylum Arthropoda; class Insecta; order Hemiptera; family Cimicidae; genus Cimex; species Cimex lectularius. The sequence goes on along the minus strand of NW_019392830.1, from coordinate 9,837 downwards.
CTCACGATATCTGAATAACTATCGATTAACGGTCACTAACCTCTACACATATAATAAGATTTTTCTTTCAATTGAAAATTGCTTAATGTATTGTGTGTTTAATTAACGTTAAACTGCGCCTTTCAGGACATTCAGTTTCTCATTTTTTTCCGGTTTCCCGACTTTCTTGATGAACTCTTTTATGGCAGCATGAAATCTTCCAAAAGAGTTTTGATCCTATCCTTGCTGAGGAACCGAGCCTCTTGAGAACCCTTTTATTTTGTAAGCTGGGAGATGCTATGCACCCTGCGACTCTTATCCGTGATCTTACCGATTTTGCCTTTGAGTGAGCTACTCGCTTCTTCGCCCAGCGTATCAATCTCCTTAGCGAGAACACCCGACTGCTACAGTTTCTGTCTAAAAATCAGGAGAAATTGACATTTTAACTTTCAGTGTGCTGCCCCCTCTCTATTTAAAAAGTGCTTATTGTTAGACTGGAAGTTTCTTACACCCAAGTGTCATTTAGTATAATTTGAAATTACGTAGGAGTAGACCACGTGCATGCCCGTGCATCCTTTTGAAGTCCCGTATTTAAGTTTTAAATGGGCCTTTGAGCAACTGATCTTGCCCTTCAGATGATAGTGTTGAAGTAGGTTTTTTAGTAGGCTAGTTCTCATGGTACCCAGTCATGCTTTAATTTATCACGTACAAGCTTTTTACTCCTGGTTGCACTTTTCCCTACGAATATTATTTTAATATGTTTGACATGTATATGTATTCTGCTGTGTATTGTTCGCCATGACGAATATTTGGTTCATTACTGAAGGAAAAACAGTTTCTCCCGATCCTCCGTTTTCCACTTCTTTGATTTGAATACAGTTAAGTAGTGGAATAATAGTTTTAATATAGTTAGTTGGAATAATATTTGGAAAAGTTTAATTAAACATCTAATTAAATTTAATTTCTTTAAAGGACGTTGTTGATAGCGGATCTTAGTACTTAACCCTGAGATACTCACGGAACTCAATGTAGTATATTTAATTCTGTTCAGTTCTTACTTTTTACTTTTTTAGCATATATCCTAAAAATATATTGCTATGACGTTATACATTTTTCTTTTATTCTGCTGATTCGCTAATGGCTAATGTAATCAATGCAAAGTAATCGCTGGTGTCCTTGCAATAATTGTTCAGGTTATTAATTGCTGTGAGGGTTTTGTTATTTTAATTTGATGTAGTTTTAAAATGATGAATAGAGTTTGTAGGCGTCATAAAATAGCGTTCTTGTGAACAACAAGAAAAGCAAAACAAATGGCTTTTCAAAACCTGCTATGTTAGTTCGTTTGTAAAGCTATTAATTTTTTAGCTGATATTCACAAACTTTTCTGGTACTTGTACATTCTTTCTCTTAGTTCTTCTTCTTCCCGTCATTCTATTTAAGCCTTTTTAAGAAGGTGTTTTAATTTTTATACTACTTTGTAAAATTGGTCTTTCCTGGCCCTCTTTGGGACCATCTCTATAGGGCTTCAAATGAAGACGGGTTTTCATGATTTTTTTTACTGGAAACTTCCAGCTTGCGGCGGTTGGAAAGATTTAAGCCGGATTTCTCTCCTCAAGTGCGTCATTTCGCGTCTCCCATTTTCGCAGGGCTCAATGAACTCGTTGTTTGCGAGGAAAGTTGAAATGAGAACGGCCCACGTTGTTTTTCTTCCTCCTACTCTTCGTGTTCAGCCGCTTTTACAATTCGCGTGTTCCCGTTCTTCAAACTTGTTTATAATACTATAAAACACAATCGATTCGCTTTTATTTGCCACGGCTTTTCCTCCAAATATGTTTTTTTTTTGTCAAATCTCCTTTTTTTTAATCGAGAGTTTATCGATATGTTTTTGTGATATAACAGGACAAAAATGGAAGAACGGCATCGTTCTGAAGGATAATTCACATTTCCATGCCAAAGGATGCTAATTTTACTCTTTACATTTATTTATCAGACTTGATTTTTATGATATTTTCTCATTCAAGAGAACATAACTTATTTATGGTAAATTAGTCAAGTAGTCAACAAATCTAATTAACTTTCAAGATTGAGTCTAGGATTTGACGGTACTTAAGCACTTTATACGTTACAGTTTCGAAACCTTTCGTTTTTGGCATTGAGGTTTTTACCACCGCTCTTTCAGGTTAACTCAAATATTTTTGAACCATTTTAAATTGTTAAGACACTTCTTAAAGCTCTTAATGTTGATGTTCAGACAAGCTGAGAGCCGTCGTGGGCAACTCAGGCGCCGTCATGGACGGTGACGCAGGAACCTTGTGCACTCCTTTTACACACAGCTGCTTTAATCGAAAGAGATCTAACTATCTTCTATTTCGAATTACGTCCTTCAAGGTTACGTCCAAAGTCCTTGAGTTACATGTTCAAAAACAAGTAAAACGAGGCAAACTCAATTTTAAACTTGGAGCTTTCTCTTCGAATAAAAGTAATAAAGTAAAATAAAGTGAAGTTTTTTCCCCTCTTCAACGGAGAATAACAAATTACAACTGTTTTGTATATATTTGAGTATATTTTCCCTGGCATGTATTCGTAATAAAAAAAAAAGATTATCCTCAAATGAAGTTATAAACAGGCAATTTCAAATTTAAATGTTTATCGTAACTTATTTAATTATGAAGCCTTAGTTGGTTTGCGATTTGTTAAATTGTGGTTATAAAACATTTAGATTTTTGATCACCAAGCGTTGAACGAATAAGCATGATCTAAATCATGATCAGGCAGATTTCCTACATGACAAATAGAAGAAGATATCACTCGAGAAAAAAGTAGTTTATCGGCGGACCGAATATCAAGGGCACCCAAACATCGCAGACAAGATTTCTTTTTTTAACAGTAAATCAAAATTGACAATCACTGGAAAATTGGTTCATCATCCACGGACATTCAACGCTCAATTTTGTTTTCTTGGACAGCCAAGGCCGCAGGTTTAAGCGGATGATTTTGTATTACAACCATTTTTTTTCCCACTCTGATGATTTTCCACTTAGTAACAACATTGACCGATTTTTCTAACTTATATTTATTTGGTTAGTAAATATTTATGATAATTTTTTCAAAGAATGATTGATGAAAACAATTATCGCTGAACATCGGTTTTAAGAAAAATTACTAGACATTTTAACATAGAGTAAACACTTAAACCTTATAAGGCAAAATTTGCCATTCGATGATCTAATTTTTTCTGTTATGCACTAGAATAGAAAAAAAAGAATAGTAAAAAGAAATTCTATTCAATGTAAATGTTACGGTCACGTTTGCTGAGTTTGTATGCAAAATATTCAGTGAGTCACTATTTTTGTTCACGGATTTGGCCAGGACGATGACAACTTATCATTACTGACTGGCTTGTATAAAGTACAATTCTTATTGTTTATTGCAGGTCACAGCGGTAAGATTTTGTATCTTTGAGATTGTCTGGATGTTTTTATATGTTACACGAACAGTGGAAGATGTATTGATTTCACAGCGTTCTGACTTTTTATTGACCATTTGTCCAAAATTGACAAATTCCGATAAACTAGTTCAACATTAAGTCAAACCGATATTGTTTTTAATTCGATAATTAACTACGTGGGATAGAAGATGCAAATTTCAAATAGCGGAGGATGTTAATGATCGTTGCGACTAATTTTCGTATCTCAATTAAGGTGGAATAGAAGCCTTCTAGGTTGAAAACAAATTATGTATTTTTTATTTTTTAAAGTTATTATTAACCGACCCTGATGTATAATTAGGGAATTTCAAATGTGCGCAGATTTAAAATACATACATTCTCTGTTCGTCGAATCATCAAATTATCTGCATTTTTAAACGATAAGACACCTTTGATTATCCTTGCAGGTTTTTCTCGTTTCAACAGTCGTAAATAATTTTTTATTATATTTATTCCATTTTGCGATAAAAATGCAGTAGCGATATCGTAGAATGATCTAAAAAATAATAATTCACAACAAAACCTAACATACATGTTATAATACATAATACAATTCAGTATAATGTCAATTATAATTTTCATAATTAAATTTATGGCTTTAAAATTAATATTTCTCTTGTCTAAGCCTTTCTGTACCTAAAATTTACAGAAAGCTTACTGTCCTGATCGAAATTTAGGTTCAGTAAATTTCATATTTATTCACAACTCATAACTTCATTCTTCCTCTTGTAAAAATTCTTTTAAAATTTTAAGTTTTCAAGGGCAATTAAGTAATTCAATTTCGTTACTTTATTAATATAACAATATGTATAATTTTATTTTGAAATTACACTTTTTTTTTCTTCTCGAAAGCTTAGAACATTTTTGTTACGTGGATGTTACTTGTCAGCCTGCTCAGCATTCCAATCGTGGAATATTTTCATTCCTTCATTTTTAAGTCCAATTAAGAGAATTAATGCCCAAAATGATTTAATGTAGGTTTACATTTTCCAACATCCTTCTATTCTTTTGAATATGCCGCTGAAATGCCATGAACTAATTAGGCTAGAGTGTTCTTTAATTGACGAAAAAGGAAAAAATTATCGGGCCTAGAAAATAACCTTGTGCTACATTGTTCAAGATAAATCTTCACTTCTCATCCGTACACTGGGTCAAATAAGCTGAATCTCGGTTTTCTCAAGTTTTTAATAATTATTTTATATTAAATGTAAAATACGTAATTAATGGATAATGTAACTGATTATATCGGATGTATTAAGCGTTTTTTTTAATCAGAGGTTAGAGATTTTTGTTAATTACTATTCAGTCTATAAAACAAGGGCACACAATTTATTTTTGACAAAAGAGTTTGAAAATTAGCTACTTTAAGTAGTAGAAATGACTGCTCCTTTATAGAAGTACGACAGCTGGAAGACTTTGAATTTGTAGGGACGTTTTTTGTGAAAAAAAAAAGCTACGTTTCAGCATCTATATTGTCATTGTTATAATTATTTCATTATTTTTTTATAGTACACCATAATAAAATTATCTTGAATTTAAAATGTTTATGTAGGGTTCCAATCTTCGTACAGGTTAGACGGGTGAAAAAAGACTAAATGCTGGGTTCACCGAGCTTTCGGCACTTTATAGTGCCATCATCAGGGCCTATTTTATTACAAATTCAAATAAATACACAGTGACATAACAATTAATGTAATAAAATGATATACATACTTTCCCAAGGATGAGGTAAACTATTAACGCAAACACCGGTTTTAATCGTCGAAATGTATTATACTGTCCATGTGCTCCATATCCTTAAACCCAAAACATTTGTACAATAGTTTTTCATGTTAATCGTTTTCGTCATCCTTAGGAAAGTGCGTACTTCATTTTATTACATTAATCGTTATGTTACTGTGTATTTATTTGAATTTGTAATAAAATAGGCCCTGATGATGGCACTATAAGGCGCCGAAAGCTCGGTGAACCCAGCATTTAGTCTTTTTTCACCAGTATTATTTATAATGACCCATACGAAGATTGGAACCCTACATAGATTAGATGCTGGTCGATCAACGAACATCATATCTTCATTAAAATGTTTATGCCATTGCAATGGACACAGAATATTAAGTTTTTTATAACCTCCAAAGAAAATAAATTAAAAAAAAAATGGAATATGAAAATAAAATTGAATTTGCGTAACTATGGTGGTGTGGCTTTGTATATTTTATAATATACGAAAACCCAGAATCCGGCTTTCATTGGCCTCATACTTGCTCCTCTCCGTTGGTATGTGGCAGAAAACTTTGTTTTTGTATGTTTCCTCTGTTTTGATAGAATTTATTTAAACATATTTTAGAAGTTTTTAATATATTTGCTAGACTGTCTTATTTTATTAAAAACAAGTTCGTTATCGCGAAGTGTATGAAATAATTTTGTTTTGTTAAATACGCTCCATTGCCAGTGGGTTTATTATTGACCGGAATCGATTCAAAATTAAGTGAATTTGTCAAATTAAATAAATGTACGAGGTAGAGGGGCATTGAGAAGGTCTAGTGGGGCAAGGTATAGCGTTGGGAAGAGGTAGGCGTGGTCAGTCCTGAGTTCAGTCAGTCTTGATCAGCGATGGCAGCAGCCGTGAGAAGATTGGACGCTCTTTTCAGAGATTTGAAGTTCGACGATTCACGACGGTACTCGGTGCCGGCGGAGATCATCGAGGTGACGACCCAGGTTGACAAGAACTGCGACGTCCACGGTGGTCGCCGCGGTTCGTCCGGCAGCGTCGTCATTCACCGGCGTGGATCCGTTTCAGTTCCTACGACCGAAGGGATGCCGCCGGCGGCGTGTCTCCGCCGTCGGGATTCTCTCGTCCTCGGGGGCGGCAGCGCGTCCGTTCTATGCCATCCGTCGTCTTTTCCGAGCACCCTCCGCAAAGACTCTCTCAGCCCGGTCCCTCACCAGCAAAGGAGGGATTCCCTTTCGAGGAGGAGATTCTCGACGGATTCCTTGGAGGGACTGAGGAGGAACTCGTGGGATCCGAGCAGACGAGGTTCTTCTGGGTCCTCCGTTGGATGTGACGATCCTATCTTGGAAGAGCCGAACACAAAGCCGAAGGTATGACAATCCGGACGACCGTGACTAACCGATCCCTTTTCAAAACAGGATTCACCGCATTCGCCTTAACCGTTTCAACACGATTGACAACTATTAATTACGAAATGAAAGCATCTAGTGTGAAAAACCTGTCTCTTTCCCTTATAAGAAGTTAGTAGTGTTACATATTCCAGTACTAACTAATGACTACTGACTAATGCACGTAACTAGCAATATTAGTTATCCAAATGAAAGTCCACAAATATATACTGCTGTAACATGGATTCAATGCTATTTAAAAGCCTCATGCTAAAACACCTTCTTTTTTAACATCACAAAACATTATAATTCATGATTATTTAGAGATTGTGGGTTTAGAAAAATGTTTTCTTTATCGTTCACGTTTCGATCTTTATTGACATCATTTTCAGACTTAAAGTGAATGTTTTCTGTGTAGATGTGTCATTGTTGTGTGTCACTAACGATCACTGAACACCACACATTTCTTTGCGTTATAATTCATGAAATTTGGCTTGAAATTAACATTTTTCTTTCAACTAAGTGGGTGTATGCAAAAATGGCATTGTAAAACATGAAAAGTCGATCCAGATGTACGTATAAAACAATGATAAAATATTCAGACAAAAATCACATAACTAACGGAAATACTATTTATAGTTTCGAATAAAATTCATAATTAACAGTGCTCAAGGAATTTTGTCTTTTTTAACATAAGCCAACAATTAATCATTATAATTTAGTTGTTTCCGATAATTTTAGTCTATCTATCCTCGCTCTTTCGATAAGATAGACGCGTTTAGTGAAGTTTTTTCAATGGTACTTAATTATTCATTTTAAAACTTGGTACTGATATGGTTTCTGAGCACTTTTACTAAGAGGTTGAACTAGACATTCAATTTTGAAGTGGCAAAGTTTGTATAAAAGCTATAAACATAGAAATTCAGCTAGACACAATTATGTTATTGTAACAGATGCTTTCCATTGCGGTTTCATAATGGACAAAATTTTGGTTTTGTCTAATGTTAAAATAGTCGTTGATCCAGATCTAATATAAAACGTTAATATAAAACATTAAAAAAAAGAAAATTACTTGCAACTTAGAAAATGTGTTCAAAGCCAATTCAATAGAAAACTGTATGACTCCAATGAAAATCATTGGATTGACATTAGTTAATTAATTTTAATTTGTAGTGTTTATAGATAAATGTGTTGTAAAAATGTAATATTGACTTTTTCAAACTTCCCTCAAGGATTTTGTAAAACAGAATATTTGAAAAAATTACGAGGTTCTGAGAAGGAATATAACTAAGAATTTATTACAAACTAAGCATTTATAAGTGTCTATGCATTTTGTAAAAACGTACAAATGCGGACATAAAAATTCATATTGGACTTATACATGCTTGAAAACAAAATTTTCTCTGAGGATCGTTAATTTTTGAAATTACAAAAAATTTTGATTTTGGCTAGTGTGTTTGTATGTAAATAGTAGCAAGGTGGTCAATACAGATTTTAGTCAATAAATTCAAGCTTAGGTTTAAACCTGAATTTGTCTTGTTGCAAAAGTTAACAGTATGCAAACTGAAATTTGGCAATTTCTGATTGTTTTGGTTTGTCATTGTTTTCAAGCTGGTTTTCTACTGATGAAAAGTGAACAGATAGATTTTAGATTGGTCGTTTCCGATCATCTTGGTCATCATGCTCTTTCTGGTACGTTCGACCTTGCCATCTTCCGTGTCTATATAATAATAATGTCTAGAATAAAAAAGATAACACTAAAGCAGATGTGAGGAATCTAGTTCATCCTTAAAAAAGACACGACTCAATAATACACACAGAAACGATTGAAAATGGTAAAATGCCAAACCCCGTCAGAACAACGATGATGATTAGCAACGATCTAACCAGAGAGATGTGAGACCGAAAAGTCTCACAAACATATTTTAGTAGTCTTGTTTTATATTTTATTCTAGGGTGTTGTAACAAACCAAATGTTTAGTTTTCTATTAAAAAGACAACTTATAATAAATATTGGCGCGCACTGTTTTCCCTCCAAATAATTTCTGTTGATGGCACAATACATTTCTGTATTCGACTGTTTTTCTACACGAAGGTTTTATCAATTATTTCCCACGAATCGTCACTAGCCTTGTGTCGTAAAACCATGAAAATTATCGTTACACCAGATTTTTAAGGTTGTTTAAATCGATCGGTTTCGTAACCCCTAGGTCTTTTGGTCAATTGGTCATGGGGGTGAAAACTTTCGCTTTCTTAGGTTCATTAAGCATTCACCGGGTTACAACGTAGATTCGTAACTGCCTACTCAAATTGTGTTGTGTTGCAATTTGAAATTGTCCGATTATAATACTTTATATCGATATTGAGAATAAGAAGAAATGGGATTACAAAGCCGATATCGTATTGGAACTTTAATTTAGGTTTTATTCCTAAGCACGAATAATTTTTTCCTGATTGATGTAATTTGACCGATAATACAATTTATAACTGGTTATTCTATTTAGATTATTCTATTCAAATGATCAACTAATAGAACAGATCAAATCTTAACAGTAGATGAAACAATTGAATGACTAGTGATATAACGTTAATAATAGTCCATACTCTCGTATTCAGGGTTTTGTATTGTTTGCTATGATATATTGCACATGAAATTGTATTGTATCAATAAAAGTAGAGGAAAATTACATTTCTTTTCATTAATCATTCAGAGGTGGCTCTGTCATTTTCTGTAACAACTCGTACAACTTTAATCGAGAGAGGCAGATCTTGCCGGTTTGAATTAAGGCTCGGGTTATTTATTTTGCCTGTCTCTGAATCATGTTACGTTTTCCATTTGATATCTCTTCTTTTTTTCTTCTTCCACTGGCACTGTCCAAAAAAGGCAACGACCTTCCGATACTTCCACCTGACCATGACAGTCCGTCCTCGCCGTTTATGCCGTTCTTCTGTTTATTTCAAATCGCTAATGTAAAAACATTGCTAACGTTGAATCGGAAATTTGAGAATTTGAGATCACTAGAAAATCCCTCAAGATCAATCTGTAATGTAATTTTAAATAATATACAGAAAGGTAAGGTGGGACGTAAGGAATAACTTCATAGTGATGATTATCTATCAATAAAACTTAAGTTTTTTAATAAAAATTTTTTAAAAATAAATCTTTATGTAAGGTATTGGTTGAAATGAAAAAGCCAGTGTCACGAGCGGGATTCGAACCCACGACCTTCGGCTAAATACGCCGCTGCTCTACC